>NW_010401353.1:3987-6973 GCF_000710305.1 Buceros rhinoceros silvestris
CCTGCTGAAACTGTGGCTGAAATTCAGAGCTGCGTATTTCCCCGCCCCACAAGTCACATCACAGAGGAATTAATGGAATTCAATGATGGGGAATTTTGAGCTGATAGGACACATTTTCCCCGCCGTATGATTGTCAGATCTGTTGCAGGAAGCTGCACCTATGGATGGATAACCACAATTATACCTGGAAAAGCTTGAAATTCAACCGACCAACAACCCCCAGCTCCCTGCAACCTCTCTCGGTAACACAGAGCCTGCTTCTGCTAGAGAAGTAGAAGAGGAGACTTCTTAGTAGCAGATTTTCCCCACCAGAGAAGCAGCTGTCACTGGAAGATCCCCGGACTGTAGCACGTGACTGTAGAATGTGACTGATAGCGGCTGGTAATTCGTCCTTTAAACACACTTGTTTCAGGCTCAGGTCTGTGCTTCCCCCTCCGCACCGCTGCTCGCTGAGGCCTTAGGGACTCCGATTCGGCACTGCCGTGGAAGGGGGTGCTGTACCGGCAGTGGAGTATTCACCTGGGCTCGGTTTGTCTCAGCCACCAAGTGATGATACAGGAAACACTTGCTGAGCAAATTTTTGGTCCTTGAATCTGAACGCTTGGAACCCGTTTGGCCAAGACCCTGAGCAACCTGATCTAGCTTCACAGAAGGGTGTGTTATGAGTGGTACAGGGTCTGAAGGGAAGAGCGAGCTTTAAAGGCCGGAAATAACTGCTGTCCCCTCTCCTGTGTGTCCCCTCTTTCCTTCTCTCTTGCTGCCTCTCTGGTGCTCAGGCCCAGAACACCATTCGGAGCCTTGAAGGCCTTGAGGGTCTAGGGCAGCTCACAACTCTGCACCTGCGTGACAACCAGCTGGAGACCTTGGAAGGATTCTGTAGCAGCATGAAGTGCCTGCAGTACCTCAATCTACGGTGGGTTCTCCCTGCGCTGTGTTGGGACCAGAGACCCCTTCGTCGGGCTGTACTCCCGTTTAGATCTGAGGACTTTCTGGTCTCTTCGGAAGTTGAAGACCTGGTGGGTGTGGGTTGAGCTTTACCGTCCTTAACTGGTGTTCAGCACTCAGCTGTCTTAGATTATAACATGCTGGGCTGTCCTGGGCTTCGCAGAAGCGATCAGCCTCTTTAGTCGCTCTCACACCCCATCTCTTGTTTTTCATTCCTCACTGTAACTCCTTTGATCTTTCTCAGCATGTTCTCTGTGTCCGGGACATGACCGCAAGTGCCCTTTATTTCTCGGCATTTACCATAAAGGGTGATGGCAATATCGCACAATTCAGGGCACTATATGAGCACAGAGAGGAGCGGTCCTTCTTGTCCCTCAGCCTGGGGAGGGAGCTGCAGACAGATCTGGATCTTAGATCACAGCTCTGTTCTAAGGTCTACGGTCTATCACGCTGCTAAGCCTTCCTTTGTCTGTCTTGTCACTTTACCGTTCCAAAGGGATCTCGCTACTTGCATGTGTCTCTTTCTCCTGCCCTCTGCACTTCCTCTTCTGCAGGAACAACAGGATCAGCAGCCTTCAGGAGGTGGCAAAACTGCAGGTCCTCCCGATGCTGCAGGCACTGGTGCTGTTGGACAATCCATGCTCTGATGAACCTGATTACCGGCTGGAGGTCCTGGTCCTGCTGCCACACCTGCAACGCCTCGACAAGGATTTATTTGAGCAAGATGAGCGGACAGAGGCGAACGAGATCCGCCAGAAAAGGCAGGAAGAAGCAAAGGTGAGAACAGCATGGCGGGGGGTGGGGGCAAAAAAGGATGTGAAGGGAAACAGAGAAGATCAAACACGTGATCAAGCTTCTCCTCCTCTAGATTACATGAGGAGAAGGCTGAGGGAAGTCAGTCCTGAGGACAGAAAGCCTGAATCAGAAGCTGGGCTTCACAACCTGGTTGTGATGACCAGCATTGCCACCGTACTGCTGTTCCCGACCCCACTAGCAGAGGCGAGCAGAGGAAGGGGAAAACAAGTCAGGCATGGATCACTTAACTTCTTTCTCTTTCCTTCTTCAGGAAACGCAAGGATCTCTCCAGGATGATGCAACTGAGTGACCCCTGGTTTTAACGCCTGCTCCCAGAGCCAGTCAAGACTCAGTGATGCTTCCCCAGCACGTGCAGCTGGGAAAGTGAGAACTCCAGGTACCAGAGCTGCCTTCACCTCATTTCACCCCTGGAGAAAAAGAGGGAGGAAGGCTACCCACCCTGGTCCTGGAAGCCGCCCCGAGGTACTGCAGTGTTTTTGCAGTCCCTGCACTGATATGCTCTATCCTCAGCAGACCTGAGAGGGAAAAGGAGAAAGGGGAGAGATTACAGGTTCTGTGGTTCAATTTATGGGTCTCAAAAATCCTACAAGATTTTCTGATTTGAATAAAAACAATTAATGAGCCTGGAGTGACTGGAATTGTTTATCCTGTCCGCCCACTCCTATCCCCCGTCTCTCTCACCCTCGTCTGTCTGTGTCTATCCCCTGTCTGTCTCTCTCTCTTTCTCTCTCCATCCTCTACGTGCTGTTTGCAAAGCGTTGCTAAATCCTGACTCATCGCAGCTCTGGGTCACATGCTGCTGTCCCGGCCCTATCAGGGGCGTCTCCATCCTGCTGCTGCCGCCGCCGGTGGCTTAGAGGACACATCATCTCCCCTTGAGGTCCTGCATCCCTCCTCAGCTTCGTCCTCTCTCCTTTCTACCAGCACTTTCTCAATCTCTCGTTCACCCCTGCCCTAGGAAGGTAAGTGTCTCTCCACAGCCAGCACCCCCCTCACCGCATGCATGTTCCTGCTCCCCACCCTGTGCCCTCCCAACCCCACACGCACTTTGGGGTCCCTGCGGAGAAGGACCACGGTGAGCGGCATTAACAACTCAACTCCCCTCACTTCCTCCCCCTGCTCCTCCCACCTCTTTCTCCTCACCCCCACCCTTCTCACTTCTCTTTCATATTTCAATTTCAGGTACTCCCTCCTTCCCTACCCCCAGCAAGCATCATTGCAGATG
>NW_010401353.1:7232-7522 GCF_000710305.1 Buceros rhinoceros silvestris
TTTGAGCGCTGTTGCGGAAAGGACCCAGCCTCAGAGGAGACCAGCCCCCCAGTCTCCAGAGGCGTCGACACAAACACCGGCGCTCAGCCGGGTTCCGGGGAGAGGGAGGGAGGAGAGGGGATGTTTTCTTGTATGCATAACCCCACACCACACAGGGCGGGGGGAGGAGGCGGGGGGGGAGAGGAGGTGACAGTCAAGCAAGCAGTAGCTGCATCAGCCACGACACTGCAGCAGTGCGGGCTTCTGGGAGCAGTGCCCAGCCCCGGAAAATGGCAGCAGCACCCGGGAAT
>NW_010401353.1:7710-16925 GCF_000710305.1 Buceros rhinoceros silvestris
TTCACCGTGCTGGCCTTCCCAGCGGGGAGGGGAAATTGCTGCGCTCCAGCGAGATGACGACCTGGCAACATGCAGCGCCACAAAGCAGTGCCCACAGGAAGGCACCGCAGAAGTGCCGGTGTCCGGGAGTGCCCTGCTCAGCCCCTGCTCAAGGGAGGCTGCCCAGCCTCCACCCTGGCTCCTCTCTCCTCCTCACTGTGGTCTAAGGGCTCCCAGCGAGGGCTTTGTCCCAATCCCTTATCCTGGCTTATCCGCCTCTGACCTCCTTTCAGGACAGTGCAGCTGATGCCAGGGATTTCAGGGTGGTTCTTTGCGCTGTTCAAACGAGGGCAAACCCAGGGGGATACGGGGCAGCAACACAAGCGGAGAAAAGGGTTTGAAGGACTAGAGGGGAGAAGAGATCAAGTGAGTGATGGGGTGGGGCAGGCAAAGCTGGATTTGGGCTTGTCATCTGGCTTCCTCGGAGCTGGCCCCAACAGGGGCAGGTGGACGTGGGCAGAGGGATGTGACCACGGGCAGTATGACCACATAAGCAGAGAGGCACTGCATCTGGCATGGATCTTGCTGTCCAAACCCCACTTTAATGGGGTCCTGTTCCTCTCTCCCCCACGGGGAGCATGACCAGGGCACTGCTGCAAATGAAGCTCGCAGCTGCACAGGCACGGCTCTGGAGGAAGTTCCTGTGGCGCGTGCCAGATGGAGTGAGGAGCACTGCCAAAGCGGCTGGTGGGGGATCCCAGCCCAGATGGACATGGTGGAGGGCCCTGCGCAGGCTCCAGAGAGCCCTAGTGTCACTGACTGAAACTCCCCAGTACGGAAAGATCTTGCTAAAGCTTCAGAGCAGTGCGATTTCCTCATGCCCATGTGATTTCCACCCACCGGAGGCAATGGGGTTGAGAGCCAAATCCAGCTGCCCCCAGCCTGCTTCTTAGCTCCCCTCAGTGCTGTGATGTGCTATCTGCAGCATCCCCACCCCACTGCAGACACGCACACACACACACACACACACCCCCGCCGCTGCCCTGTGCTGAGCCCTTGTGCTGGGTGTACCCCTGCTAGATGCTCACACACATCATAGCGTGGTTCTGGCTGGGGCAAAATGTCTGCTTCGTGGTGCTTACCCCGGGCCCAGCCTCTGCCCTGAGCTTTGCGTGGGTCTGGTCCTGCTCAGGACTGAGTGAATCATTCGTGGGATCTGGGGGCGGAAAGCTGGTGAGGGTGGGGGGTGACGTGCACCTCGCTGCTGGTCCCTCTCCGTGGGGATGCAGCTCCCTCGCATCACATGGCCCGATAGCTGGCGGGGTAAGAAGGCGGGATGAGGGGGGAATGAGTTGGTCTGAACACCCTAGGGACCAAACAGGAGAAGCTCGGTAGCAGAGGAAGGATCACGAGCGTTCAGGCAGGGCCAGGTCCCCCCTCCCTGTAGAGCCTTTCTCCCACGTCTGAGGCACTTCAGCAAGATGGCTTGTCGAGCTGCTGGCCTCCTCCGTGCTCCCGGTGCCCCAGCACAGCCTGACTGGGTGGCTCTTGGGAGGGACAGGAAGACTGAGGCAGCTGCTTGGCTGGGGGGACACAGCTGGGGGTCTGCGGGAGCCGGGTTGGAGAGGGGATGAGGGTTCCCCCCGGCCTGCCACCCCCCTGCCCTGCCCTGCCCTGCCCCAGGCAGCCGCTGCTCATCTGGCTCCCTGCCCACTGAGTATGGACACAGCAGCCGCTCGCCGCTCACTGCCTGCTCCTGGCAGGGACCGTCCTCTCCCCCGGCAAGGGGAAAGGAGATGCTGGGAGTTGGTGCCCTGTCCTTGGTGCCCCCCTTGGCCGGGGGCACCTCCTGGCTGCATCAGCTGGTCCCTCCCTCTCTGCTGCCCGTATCAGGAGCCATGAGAAGGGGCCACTGTCAGCTGTAGTGCAGGGAGAGAGTGAAACAGAGTTCCCAGCTTGTCATCTATCTGCAGCAGAGGGGCAGAATAAATTCAAGTGGATAACCAGTTCCTGCACAAAATGTGCTTGGATTCCCACAATCGGTTTTAATAGCAATTTTAAAATTTACTTAAGCCAGTAACTTTAGCTCTAGCTCCTAAGGTCGCCCGTCCTTGAGCTCCCTTCTCTCTGTCAGCGTCTTGACATGAGATGGGTGAGCACCACATCCTGAGGCCTCTCAGAGCTGAACGTGTCCTGGTCCTGTCCTGACCTGTCCCATCCTGTCCTTTCCACAGATTCACCATGGCGGTCGAGAGGATCCACGCCCGGGAGATCCTGGACTCTCGCGGGAACCCCACTGTTGAGGTGGACCTGTACACACACAAAGGTACGCAGACGCGGACAGGAGACGGAGGGGAAGCCCTGCCCACCCCGGCAGAGCTGTTGCTGCACTGCAGCCTGGCACACTGTGCCAAGAGCGGGGAGGGTCTTCTCCAGTGAACCCCCGGCAGAGAGCGAGCCAGGGGAAGAGGCAGAGACCGAAACTCTGCTTGTGGGTCTGCTTGTACGTGTGCTCAGCAACTCCGCACACGTGCCAAGGCAAATCACGAGGAGAGAGCTGGCTGCTGACTTGAGCTGGGTGCCTCCTAGGAGGTAGCAAGGACATAAAAAATAGTTAATACGAGCATATTTACCTTCGTGCCCCACCCCCATAATGACCTACAGCCGTGCTTTCACTCCTGGGACACGGTGCAAGTTCGGAAGCACGTCCCCAGCCATGCTCATGAGGCAGGGGAAGGTTTGTCCCTGAAACCTCCGTGCAGGCAGGTACGTGCACAGGCGTCTCCGCTGGAAGAGCTGCGTCTGCGCTGGGCCCAGAGCTAGGTGGCCTGAGGGGTGAGGGGCCACAGCAGGCACCCAAACAGTCTCTTCCTCCTTCACTGAGGCAGACGCCCAGCCGCAGTCTGAGGGGGAGGAAGCCGCTGGCAGCTGGGGGTCAGGCTGCTTCTGAATCAGTAAGAGGGCCGAGGAGCCAGACTTACACCTGTCACCCACAGTTCCAGAAACGGTGGGGACCTCTGGGTGCCTGAGAACCGGGTTTCCCAATCTGGAAGCCCTGGGCGCGTTTATTTCTGCCACCCTGGTGCTCCACCTCGGGGAGGTGCTCCATCTCTGAGAGGACCAGCCAAGAGCAGCCAGCCAGCAGAGCCGTCCATTGGCATAAGTGGCTGCCACCTCCTTTACACCAAAAGCAGGCCACAACCTCCCTCAAAAGCAGGCCACAACCAGGTGCACAAGGGCTTTCCCTCCTTTTCACTCTCACACCCGTGTTTTCTTGTTTCCCAGGCATGTTTCGAGCAGCAGTCCCCAGCGGTGCATCCACCGGTATCTACGAAGCCCTGGAGCTGCGAGACAACGACAAGTCGCGTTTCCTCGGAAAAGGTGGGGAGATGCTGCTCCGCACCCCGTCCCCCGGGCTGCCTGTACGTGGGGCTTCGCCAGAGGCTACCGCCCATCCGCTGGTACAATGTGGATGTGTCCCACTGCCCTCGGGGAGACCGCGGAGGCACAGACCTAAAGATCACGCCTCAGCCTTACCTCACTGTCTCCCTCTCTCAGTCTCTCTGTCAGTCCTCTCCCTCCCTCTTGCCACGCTCCTCTTTGCCTCACCCTCTCTCTCTCTCTCTCTCCCTCTTTCTCTGTTTCTTCCCTTCTTTAGGGGTCCTGCAGGCCGTGGATCATATCAACAGCACTGTCGCCCCAGCTCTCGTGGGCTCTGTAAGGATTTCTCTTTGTTCTTCCTTGTCCAACGCTTACTCTGGTCCATCTCTGCCCTCGATCTCTGTTTCTGCCTCTCTTCATCTCACTCGGTTAACAGACACATAGTGATGCTCTCTGTAATCCCGGGCACGCCCCTCCTGCTCTCCATGCCTGTATCTGTCCACAGCGATCTTTTCTCTGGGCAGAAAGGATTTAATGCTACCTGGTCCACCACAGCATCTCTGCCGCCTAACTAGTCCCCTCGATGCTCCCTGTAGAGCTCTCTCCCTCTCCCAGATGTGCTCCTCCTCAAGCACTGAACCTCATTCATATGTCTGTGCCTCACCCCCATTCGTCCCACCCAGCACTGATGGTGTGATGAGCAGTGACCGTGCTGTGCGAGGGCTGGCAGCCACCCCAGCACCGCCTTGCAGGGCGGTGGTGTCACCTCTGCAATGGAAGACCTGGAGCCGGCTCTGAGGAGAGCGGAGCTGAAGCCGCATGTTACACCTAGTGCAGAACACGGTGGGGTCTGGCTGAGAGCCCAGCTCTCTCCACCCCTGAAAAATACTTGGCCTGCTGGAGGGCTGCCTGTGTTGGGCCTATTCCTGCTCTTCACCTCGCTCCCGGAGACGGCTCCATCCAGTCTGCGTTCGCTTGCTTGGGGCTGAGCATGTCCCATTGTTCTGCCTAGATTCTGTGTTGCCAGAGCACCACAAAGCTCCCGGGAAGCTGCCAAGAGGCTGCGTAAATGCCCAAGGGAGTCCGTCTGTGACCCCAGCATTGCCTGGGCTGCAGCTAACGCCCTCTCCAGCGGGGGTTCCTCTGCACTGCACTGCAGCAACATCATCGTGGTTACCGAACTTGTCTATATACCGAGGCACTAGTTTCCAGAGCTTTGTGTGTACGTGTTGCCCTCCACACTAAAAAGGTCCCGATACCCCCGGCTTCTCCATCAACGCCTCCTTTCTCACACACCAGAGCCAACAGCTCTTCTCAGCCTCCCCTTCTCAGAAGCTGTTTCTTTCTCGCAGGGCCTCTCTGTGGTGGATCAAGAGAAGATAGACAATCTGATGCTGGAGATGGACGGCACAGAGAACAAATGTAATCCGCTCCTCTTTTTCGGCCTTGGCAGTAAACAGCACGGGGGGCCGCAGGGCTGCAGCGGGGGGCGCTGTCAGCGCGGTGGGGAGCCCACCAAGGCTGGGCACCTGCTGGGCAGCAGGTTGCTGCCCGAGAAAGCTAACTCCTCCTTGGTTTTGCCCGCAGCCAAGTTTGGCGCCAATGCTATCCTGGGAGTGTCGCTAGCCGTGTGCAAGGCAGGAGCTGCGGAGAAGGACGTCCCGCTGTACCGGCACATTGCTGACCTGGCCGGCAACTCCGATCTCATCCTCCCCGTGCCAGTAAGACTCCTCTGCCCTTGACATCCACTTTCAGAAACTCCAACAAAAAACCATGGAAGGGTATGGTGGAAGGTAGAGAAGAAAGGGATATAGGTCTGAGTGCACTGTACTCGTCGAGGAAGCAAACCAAGGCCTGAGACTTGTTTCAGTTTGGAAAAAGAGGGGCCTGAGGAGGATAGGGCAGAGGTTGTGGTGGGAGTTGACTGGGGATCTCACTCTTAGCACAAGGACCAGAGGGCACCATGTGAACCCTCTGGGGCACAGTCCCAAACAAGGACATACGGGTCTTCGCATCAGGGCTGGCTGCCCTGTGAAACTCCTTCACAAAGGGTGTTGTGGATGCTAAATTTTCCTCAGAGTCAAGAAAAAAGGTCCTGGAAGAGACAGTAAGCTAGCACTGTTGATAAATACGTACGGATAAACACACCACAGATAAATACACATAGCCTGGGAAATCCCGGAGTGGGAAACGGGTGGGAAAGCCCTCTCCAACCATTTGCTTTGAGCCGCTGTTGGAAAGAAGGCCCTGGGCTTGTGTGCCTTTGGTGTCATGCATCGTAGCTGATGTGTTGCGTTACCCTGAGGGATGTGGTGTGAATGAGCATGGTGACTCATCTGAGAGCCTCCTCTAGGTGGTGCCAAGACCGGTTTCTTCAGCTCTGATTCTCTTATTGGACTCTTCCAGGCTTTCAACGTGATCAATGGAGGCTCCCACGCGGGCAACAAGCTGGCCATGCAGGAGTTCATGATTCTGCCCGTGGGAGCTGAAAGCTTCCGCGATGCCATGCGCATCGGGGCTGAGGTCTATCACAACCTCAAGAGCGTCATCAAGGAGAAGTATGGCAAAGATGCTACCAATGTGGGTGATGAGGGAGGCTTTGCCCCCAACATCCTGGAAAACAGTGAAGGTGGGTGAGAGCCCTGCAAAGATGGGGTACCACTGCCTGCAAGGCTCACAGCATTCCCCAAAGATTGGTTCAAAATACGATGCCTCAGTGTCATTGACCTCCTGTGTTAGGCTCCTCCTCCTTGAGATGGCCTTGATCTGTCACAGTGTCTCTGTACAAACCTTTCACGCGTGTGCACACTTTCCAAGGCCTTCCCCAAACTCGTCTCTGACCTGTGGGATTCGACTTTAATTCCTCCTTTGGACATGACCTCCATAGCTCCTTGGCATGTTTCTCTTGCACTCTGGGCTCTCTTCCACCTCTCCCATCACACCTTCAGACTCTCAGTGGCTCTCAGGACCCTCCCAGGGGAGGTTCCCACTAAAAGGCAGAGCTCTCTGCATGGGGTGAATGTCCTGACTGCAACTCTCCTCCCCCCAGCTCTGGAGCTCCTCAAGGAAGCTATTGACAAAGCAGGCTACACCGACAAGATTGTCATCGGTATGGATGTGGCAGCCTCCGAGTTCTACCGTGACGGCAAATATGACCTGGACTTCAAGTCCCCAGATGACCCAAGCCGCTACATTTCTGCAGATGAGCTGGGTGACCTCTACCAAAGCTTTGTACGTGATTATCCAGGTGAGCTGCTGTGCTTGGCAGTGGGGAATCAGCACTAGTGCGGCGCACTCGTCAAGCGCGTGTTTTTGGAGTGGGAAGGGAGGCAGCTTTGCCTCATGTCTCTTGTGCTGTCCCTTCAGTGGTCTCTATCGAGGATCCCTTTGATCAAGATGACTGGGAGGCCTGGTCCAAATTCACAGCCAATGTGGGGATTCAGATAGTGGGAGATGACCTGACAGTGACAAACCCTAAGCGCATCGAGCGAGCTGTCGAAGAGAAGGCCTGCAACTGCCTCCTGCTCAAAGTCAACCAGATTGGATCCGTCACAGAGGCCATCCAAGCGTAAGTGCAGCCCGCTGTCCTGTGAAACGGTTGGTGATGAACTGTAGCAGGGTGTCATGCTATCCATTGGGTGAACAGACTTCTGTGTCTACCACGGTGCGGGATGCTGTGTGTGGGAGGACAGGGTACCTGGATCTCACCCTGTGCGGGTGCTGGTTATAGGAGTGGGAGCTCCTGACTGCATTTCTCGCTCCTCGCAGCTGCAAGTTGGCTCAGGAGAACGGCTGGGGCGTGATGGTGAGTCACCGATCCGGGGAAACCGAAGACACCTTCATTGCTGATCTGGTTGTAGGACTGTGCACTGGGCAGGTAGGTGAGACCCAGGCCACGTACAGGCCTGGAGGAAAGCGAAGGGATGTGAAGACAGAATCCCCTGTCCCACCACAGGAAAGTGGTGCAAATCGTGTCAGTGCCTTACAGTGTTTGTTTTGGGGAATGCTTTACAGATAAAGACGGGTGCTCCCTGCAGGTCTGAACGCCTGGCTAAATACAACCAGCTCATGAGGTAAGGGGCTCCAGGGATGCGAACGCAGAAGAGAGCACGGGGCAGTGACTAATTGGGCTGAGAGGAGCTGAAAGCCCAAGGTTAGATGGGGCCTGTGGGGGAAATGTTATGAAGACAAGGTGTAGAGATGACAGGAGGATCCCGGGAAGACCTCTAGAGCAGACTCCTTCCCTCCTACTTGACATGAGGGTGCAACCCCAGAGGCACCGCAGCTGGCAGGAGCTGAGCTCCTCCTGCCCCTGTCAGCACAGCCTCTTTAGCCCTGGGTGCCTCCAATGTTCCCTGACACATGCCGTCTCTCTCCTGCAGGATTGAGGAAGAGCTTGGCGATGAAGCACGCTTTGCTGGACACAACTTCCGCAACCCAAGTGTTCTTTGAACATTGTCCCCAGGGCACAGCCACCCTGCTGCTCTTTCCCACCTCACAGACTCTGAAGCCCCCTTCCTTCCACTGCTCCCTTTTTTGCTCTCTCTGCCCCCTCCTCCACTCGGTTTCCTCTCACCTCAAACTCCCTCAAGTTCAGGTGTCCCTGGCTAGACGTACCCAGGTGAAGGAAGAGAGAGAGGCCTACACCCTGTCCCTTGCTTTGGGGTCATAAGCATTTCTGGATCTAGGCATTGTGTGTCTTTCGTTTCTTGTGCGGGGCCGCATCCGAGCCACTCTGTTCACGTGTTAGACCACGGGAGCATGCTGCCCGGTGTGTTTCCCTTGTACGCCAAAGCATGTGCGGTGAACATATGTGCGTCGGCTGGTGTGTTTGGACAAGTGTCGCACCTGTAGCAGTGTCCGGACGAGCGTTGCCAGTGGCTCACTCCCGTTGTGCATGTGTGTAGGTATACGTGTACTGGCCTACGGCGTCCCTGTGCCCCAGGCGTGTGTTTGCGCTGAGCCCCGGTGGGACCCGAGAGTCCCCTCCTTCCACCCCGAGTGCTGTGCTGTGTTGGGCTGTGCGTGTCGGCAGCTTAGCGTGGAAGTGCACTGCTGACCCTCACCGGGAGTGCGTGTGCGTGTGCGCTGTCTGTCTCCGGGTCAGCACAGAGTACTGTGGGGTGATATATTAAAACACGTTGTCCGTAAACAAACCCATGCTCTCATTTGCTTCTCGTGATGTTTTTCTCTCTTTTCCCTTCCCTCTTGCACTCCTTCACCCTCTCCTCTGCCCATAATGTCTGCTTCACCTTCTGGACAGCCCGTGCTCAGCTGAGCAACAGACAAACTACAGATCCCTAAGCTCAATTAAAATGTATTTCACACCTGACTTGCCCGGCTTGGTGTTTCTTTCTACAAGCCAGCGTTTGGGAAATGGGGACATTTTGCCATCAGAGCAGGAGAGTGTCATACAGAAAGGTAACCGAAATGAGCAGAGAGGACTGGCAAGAAAAAGAAAAGGCCCAGGTACCCCCACACCTTTTCACAGCCTTGTCCCACAGCCAGACTGCTCTGTCGGCCACCCGGATGAGGAACGCCGAGGGGAAAGCAGGTGAGAGGGTGGGAATTGCACCTCCCCTCTCCACCCGACCGTGCTGTGCGAAGATGTGCTGTGCAGGGGTTTTGATTGTGCTCTCTGCTGATGGACAGACCTCAAGGTGGGCCACAGGCCAGCAGCCCACTGGACTCAAGTGATGGTACACTGGAACTGCAAGTCTTCGGAAGAGTAAAAGCTGATGCTCCTCCTCCAAAAGGGGCTTGCAGAGCTGCGAATGAAAGGGTAGGTGGGATGTCAGTCTCTCTCAGCTCCATCATGTTTCACAGGGTGTTAAGGGTCGAGGTCCCGAGGTAAT
>NW_010401354.1:0-32657 GCF_000710305.1 Buceros rhinoceros silvestris
CGCGGCCGCAGGCAGCTTGCTTCGTCCCCCGGGCCGAAACGAACGCGGAATCGGTGCTCTTTTAATCAGGGGATAAAATAAAAACAACTCGCAAAGCTGTGGTGGTGTTTTTTAAGCAGATGGTGGGAAGAGGATACTGATAGCCCCACGGGGAGACCAGAAATGTGCCTTCTGGCATGGGGAGATCAGCTGACGGGTCCTGCTGCTCCTGCCAGCCCTTCCCACTTCCCGTGGGCAACAACAGCTTTCTCCAGCCCAGGCTCCAGCCACGTCCCAGAGTGCTAAGCTGCCTTACACAGTGGAGCACGGCCAAGCCTACTGGGTCATACCCTTAGCCCCAAGACCTGGGGAAATGTGGGAGGGAGGGTGCTGGGCTCAGATCTCGGCTAGGAGAAGCTGTCTCTCCACTTTGTGCTTCAGCTGTCTCATCTGTGGAGAGTGGAGAACAGCCATCCTGCTTTGGTCATCAGCAGTGCTCAGTGGATGGAAATTGCTGTCTGCGCTCACTGATGATAACACATTTGCCTGATGGCTGAGCTCCTCCAAGCTGCTCTGTGCGCACATGAAGGGTATCAGAGGGGACAGGACCTTCACGTCCCTTTGTTCCATGTCCTGCCTCCAAAAGATGATACAGTCCTGGCAAGTTTTGCATGTCTTGGACTCTGCCCATCCTTGCCTCCCAGCGAGTAGCTCAGGCATTGGCGGAGTAGGAGGCAGGGCCTCCAGCCCTGTGGCTCTGCTTGCCCTGCGGGCTGTGGGTAACCAGCAGCATCTGGAGACAAATCAGGGGAGAAGCCCCAGGACTGTCTATCACCTGGGGGTTCTTGGTGTGTAGCTCTGACCGACAACATACTCCTCTGTGCACTGTATACCCAGCACCCAGGGCAATTCCTGTCCCCAGACTGAACACACCAGGGCTCGCACCTTGGGAGAGAAATAATTTGAGAAGACTGAATACAGGAAAGGTTTTTCACAGGCCAGGAAGGAAGGACCTAGATGAGATTTGCATAGCCATTTTCCACAGGTCATGGGAAAGGGTTCAAAATAACTCTTTACACTGGTCTTCTGGTGCCTGAAGCACTATAATGGCTGCTGTTGTTTCAACAAAGCAAGGTGATAATATGGCAGAGGCATTATTTAGTGCATCAACATCACCATTTCTGCTGCCATGCTGGGCATGGAAGCAGATAACACATCAAAGAGACTGAGTTGCTGAGATAAAGAAAATATCACGTAACTGGCTACACTGCTTTTACAAACAACATGCCCATTCACGTGTCCCATTAAAGAAAATGTGGTTTGTTTGGTTTCTTTGCTTTCTGTTTTCTCCCTAATGCTCGCGTATGAACAAGATGTTAGTTCCTTTTCAAGAACAAAGCAACAGCACGGTCACAGGCAGGGACATTTTGGCTTGGACTCCTGAGAGAAGTTACAGGGCACTCTCAGAGAGTTAAGGAAATGAGTCCTAAGGATGGTTGAAAAGAGTCTAGACCAAAAAGCTGCATACGACTCAACTCATCTGCTTTGCAGAACATAGGGGAACTGGGTTCAAGCCTCAAGCAGTTTTCTAGTATCTCAGATGTGAATTCAATCAGCTCGATTCAGTCATTTGTATAGAACCAAACCTGCAAGACAAAGGGACATACTCAAGGTTCCTAGCAGGAACAACTGGCTCTTTGTGGTGCAGCTTCTCTAGTTTGAAGGCTGGAAGCTCTCCTCAGAAGCACTTCAGGAAGTCAGTCTAGCACATCTGTAAACAGTCTTGAAACATTCATCATTCTCTGGGTTTTAGATGCTAGAATAAGCTCCTAAGTAGGTCCTAAGTGCTAAAAGGAGTCAAGAGATCTCATTCTAGTGAGAAGGCCGTTCAGAAGATTTAAGAAACTCCCACACAGCCTGACACATGCCACACAGAGCAATCAGACTACAAAGGTCAGATATGAAAGACATGGAAACAGTAACAGCTTTGGTGGTCTCCTGTCTCTTCCAAATAACAGGGCTAAGTTCAGATGTTCTTTTGAGTTTTGTATTCTGCTTGCAAGAAGTCCTGGCTGCGTGGCTGGCCAGAGTGAATGTCATCAGAAATGCACCTAATCTCTTGCCAGGGATCAGATAGGTGGTAAACAACAATTTCCAGAAAGTTCAGTGGGGGCTGAAGGAGGACTCAGTGTTTCTCGGCTGAGACCATATATACCAGTCTTTAGTAATGGTGTGACTATAAATTAGTCTAGAGACATAAGGACATTCTTTTCAGATCTATGGGTCTACCAAGCTCTACTGTAAACCAGTAATGGTAGGAGAGATCACAACTGCCTAAAATATGTGCTACAATATTCACATGTTGGTAAGTCCCTCTAAGATGAGTTTTTAATGAAGTCAAGGAAGGAGCACCACCACGCAATATCTGCTTATTTTCCACAAAAAGTCTGTGGAATACCTGATTTTGGAATCTAAGAAATTTCCAGGTTGACCACAAAAGCTGATGATTTTAAGCACCTAGAGGGCTATACTGGAAAACAGGCAGTCTGAATTGTTATTTGCAAGCTGGGTGTCTAAATCCCACTTTGGGAAGGATTTGATGGGGTTAAGTTTTGCACCAAAGCCAACCAGTGATAGGATTTGCCTTTTCAGAAATGGAAGAGAAAAGAAAGAATCCTTACTTTAACAAAGCTCATTCGAATAGTACACATCTTGGTCAGCTCATACACCACTTCAAAACCATGATTGACTGACTGGGCAAGCAGCTGGGCAAAGAGCTGGTTGTTGAAGATTTTGAGGCTACAGCCACTGGGGATCTTGCAGACGGTGGCTGGGTGGAAACCATGCTGGTAGTTACAGTTGCGGCTTTGCACAAAAATACTGCTGTCACTGACACATTCAGCATAAACCTCCCCACCGACGTAGTAAAGATGAACACCTTGAAAAAGAAAAATAATGTGCATTATTTCTCCATTGTTCAAAACATGCTTTATAACAGTAATTCGTTTTTACTGGTGCCGGCATCATTACAGGCGCTCAGTGCCTATACATAGCCTTTTAAAAGACAGTAAAACTGTGTGCATGGACATGTATCTGTACAATGAACCCACCAAAATGAATGGAAAATTGTCATGAAGTGGTCTAGGAGGTACTGGTCTAGAAGACGAAAGCTGTGGCACGTTTTATTTTTCCTGGTTTCTCAGTGAAGGTTGGTTTAACCAAACAGCACAGTACTTTATGACATAAAAGCAAACAAAACAAAGCAAAATATTTATTTGCAGTGAGATCTTCATCAGTGTGAGTATGGCAATGGGGACCCAGACTGCTTAAACACGAGCATGAAACCACACCCTGAAGGGGGCCAAGTCCTCTGTGAAGATGCCTTCTGATGGCCAGATTAGGTGAGATGAACCCCACTTATGGCCAAGAAGGGTGGAAGGACTCAGTTCTTTGTTCTCATAAAAACCAACACTAAATAAAAATAACTTCCTCCTCTCTACTCCCAGGTACAGCATTCAAACCCTTACATACAAATGGTCACGTTCACAGAATCTCAGCGGGCTGCCTGCAAAGCTAGTGATAGCTATGCTTTAACAATTCAGTTGCAATTAGTCTTATTCCTGTCGTCTTTCACACAAAAAAGACTGGTTATGTATTCCCTGTCTGTTCATCATTCTGTGGTCATGACAGCGAGGGCCATCAGCACATCCTTAGGACAAAAACAGCCTCTAAACAGAGGTGGGAAAAGCTCGGGGAAAAGCAAGTTGAGTGGGAATGGAATCCAGGAAAAACACTCTCCCATAGACTTCCAGGGTGACTCAGATGGGCACATTAAAGCCCATTCATGTCTTCAAGCCATCACTTGACTTTTACTTCTATGCACCCATGAGATCTCAAATGTGACTCAGATGTGAGTGGTGGGGGGAGGGGTTGGCTCAGAGCACTCGCTGGGAACACGGGTGAGATGACAGCTCCATTAGACCAGTTGTGAGCTCCAGTCCAACTGCACCAGGCATTAGAGGGTGTTGCATGTTGTGACTGCTATTACTTGACCTATGTCTCCTGTCTCTTCTGTAGAAGGTGAATAAAAGGGAAGGACTAAAAACACAAAGGTTCTAGTTGATCTTGATGAGTTCTTATAACTTTCTGAAATAGGGAGAGAACATAGGGTAGGCAGAGAAGAATAAAGACAAAAAAAATGTTAACCACATTTCAAATCTTCAGGTGTAGCTACTGATTCAGGGGGACTACACATCTGGGTGCTGAGGTAAAAAATTTTAAAGGCTGGATTCTTGGAGTATATTGAGTAACCCAAGCCATGAAGAAAAGGAATGCTTTCAAAGGAGTTGCCCAAACTGTGGACTGTAGTAACGAAACCTCCAAAGTCACTTCTGAAAGCAGATGCTAAAATTTGCCTTTTTCTTGTGGACCTTTTAAAAGCAATAAATACAGCAGTAATGAAATGTCAGCATGCATTTCCATTCTTCTCTTATTTGTTCCCAAGGAAGCCAAGCAGCTGAACGCATATTTGTAGGAGACCAAATCAAGGGTCCATATGTTTTAGCAGAGTTTCACTGCTCTCTGCAGAAACTGGAAACTGACAAGTCTCCAAGCATCCACATCTTTTTGACACCCTGATTAGAGGTCCCCTCTTTGTCCTTGAAGTCTGACTGCTGAAACAGGTCCAATTGCTAGTAGATGTCGCATTGTGTTCTGGATTGTTTTTAGCTTTGATGTGGTATTTCCAGGAAATGGTTTCACGCTGATACACTAGATGACAATTCAATCACATATCCTTATCCTACTGAGCTAATCTTGTTTACACACTTTTTTCTCCCCTGTTAGCATGTGACAATTGTATCCATTTCAGTAGCTTTCATCTGTCCAGCATGTCTTTGAACTACACACTTCTGGAGTTGCTCTGTGCTCTTTTGCAGGCCTGTACTGGTGCCACTTCTACTCCACTTGAACATGTTTTTTTTAAGATTTGCATAAACTGGGAAGACCAGTAAAATTAAGGATCTCTGATATACTAAGCTCCTCTCTGGGCAACTTGCTCCCTTCCCTTGGGCAGATTCCTAGTGTAAGACTTTAAAGGACTTTTAATCAATGAAGATTCAGATTTGAATGGGTGAGGACCATTAGCATTTACCTAATTTTGTTTCTGCTCTGTCTCTTCCTCTTTTGGGACAGAAAGTCACAGGATGTAACATCCTCAAATGACAGCTTTGACTGGGATCTTTTGTCATTCTTTTTTAGGGCTGGGCTCAGCTTTGATCTATACTCCTCTGACAGCTTATGCTGATAGAGCAGCTTTACTTTATTTTCTGAGTAAGTTAGAACTAGATGTACAACCCATTTTCACCCCTCACAACAAACAACAGACACTTGTAGCATCACACTGGCTTCACACAATGCATCTGCAGCACAAGTTCTTTCCCTTCTGGAGAAAAGTGCAAGAGCTAAGTACATCTGCACTCGCCTTCAGGTTCACTGTTGTTTGTAAAAACTATGTCACATTTGTCTCAGAGCTTCCTCATATTCAGTCATTCAACACTAGACTATCAAGAACCAATTAAAATACTGCTCTAGGTCTGGGAAATGAGGTGAGGTTGACAAGATAATAGGAGTGCACCAATTAGAGTTAATTAGCCCAGTGGGAAATCCATTCCCAGGCAGCTACTGGTAAGAGGCTGGGTTGGCAAGATAATGAGTCTAGACTGGATATACCAGACAGGCAAAGCTTCCTCTGCACGGAGAAGTGGCCAGTACATGGCTTCTGTCTCACCGCCACCAACGGCGGTAAGTTCAGGGAGAATATCAGGCCCTACACAGGCCTAGTGAGCTGGGATGGAGCATTTGCAGCCACTCATGTCCAGGTGTGGTCTCATTGTACTTGTCACCAGTAGCATATGATCCTGCATGCGCAGGGTCTATGTACGTCAGAAGTGGAGCATACAAGGAGAACTGCTGGAGGGAGAATCCGAGATTTAGTTCTACTGGCAAGAAGTAGACAAAGCAGGGAATCAGACTGGTAGGGGGGAAAAGCTCTGGGAGCAGCTCTGCGAGAGTTCTTCAGCTAAGCAACTCAAGTACTAAGTGTTTCATCCATCTCCCTTTGTTAATGGGTGGGAGGAGAACCAGCCCTGAGGCACCAGCAATTATCCTTTTAGTGGCATTTCAATGGCAATATTCCCAGTTGCCAGAAGCTCTAATAAATAAAATGAAAATACATACTGCTAAATTAGAACTCACAACTATAAACAACATTTTTGTCTTTGCTGGCCATGTAAATAGCTTTTGTAAGGAGCTATGCCACTGACTACTGTTATCCAGTCAGGAAAGAATGAGTTGCTTTTCTTCTATTTCAGAGCTTTGGTTTTAAGACAATCACACGTGACAAATCAGCTAGGTTTGTTAATACAATGCAATGCACATGTCCTTCAAGCTCTGAGTAGATCCAAGGAGAAGGGATTTCCTCTTACCTTTTCCTATATGTCTCCTGGTGTTTTCTATAGTAGAGTTGCGATTTACGTTTGAAAGCAGTCCCAGGCAGAACCTGTTTTTGTTATTTGAGGGATCTGTAAAGCCATCTATAAGGATACTTCGAGAGGAAGCTTGGAAAGTCTCCCCAACCCGGTTGTTGAGTTCATAGTAGGCAACTGAGCACCAGTGTTGGGGTTCTTCATAGCAAACAGGACGAAAGTCTATAGGAAATAAAATTAATCAGCTGCTCAGGTCTCAGCAGTATTTTTTAAACAATCATTCTCTGTTTTGTTTCCTCTCTCCCTTGCTCCCATTCCCACCCCCCCACACCCTCCTTCTTCATCTAAACAGTCACTTATGTCACGCTTTATCTCAATAGCAACCTCTGTTTCTTCTTAGTTTTATGACTGAAACCTTAAACATGCAAAGAGCTGGACACCAGCTTAACTCTAAGCCTCCAAGGAGTCCCACTTGTTCTTAAAAGTGATAACTCCACTGCATTAAATTAAGCATATGCTGACATTCCTTGCTGAACAGGAGCCCAATCTCTGCACTGAAAATAGTAAGAGATACATCTGCTCTGCACACCAGCAGGAGCTAGGGATGACAGACGGGCTCAAAGTAAGTTAAAACTGAGCCAAGCCTTCAGCCTAATACCAAACTAAAGTTTAGAAGTAATCATTCCCCCCCATTTTTTTTGCATGCTTTGGGGCTTTCCGCTTCCATGTGGGACCATAAGCAGAAACGTCAGCAAGGTCATTTCTTTTGGAGTTAGTCCTGTCCAGGTTTTCTAACTCAGAGACAGAGAAAGACTCAAAAATGTAACAGAATCTCTGAGCCTCATTCATCCTACAAGAATTAGTAGGAAACCTTATCCTGTCTGCCCAGCACAGGCATGTGAACCCCCCTGCCCCCAGAGCACCTCTGTGCATAACCTCTAAAAAACTACAAACTAATATACACAAGGGCAGTGATCAGGAATGGTAAACTATGATAAAGAGATTAAAGCATCTCAACCATTTATTAAAAGTATCAGCACCCGATAACCAGCTATTATCTGGCCACTCTGTGTACCCATGTGCGATTATCACTATCACCCTCATCTTCCTTCTGCTTCAGTTCTGTGATACAAACATGTTCCTCACCACTTCAGAAGAATGGCATTATTTTTTTAATGTGCATGTGTGTGCACAGCGTTCAGTCCTCATGCCATAAAGGACATTTGTTTATGACTACAATACACTGGTCTAAAAGAACAATGGCGATTTTTCCTTTGCAGTAGCAGGAAGCCACAGGAAAACGCAGCAGAGGAACTCCATTTCCCCTCGCTGCTCTGCAGGAATGGACTTTGAATGGTGGAGGCATCACCTACAACTACTAGTCTGAGTAGCGGAGACCGTACTGCAGAGGTCAAGAAATTGCTTTGAAGGAGCAAGGAAGATCCCAGACCCTTTCACTCTGACCACCCATGTCCTCTCCCACTAAAGCATTGTTGTAGGAGGATAAAGAGTTTGGTCTTTGGTAAAAATCTCTTTGTACTTCACTAGAACATGTCCTTTTCTTTTCTAGCCAGCCAGTAATGTAATATTAATGCAAAGATGGCAGTAAGAAAGGTCCCAACCACAAGGCTTTAAAGTACTTGAAACCCAGAAGGTGATAAAGCAATCGGTTCTGATATTGATAGTGCTCTTGTGTGTTATATTGCCTCACCATCCTCGATTTGATATCTTTGTCTTTACAACAGTGTTTATACAACAGATAATGGTGTTTGCTTTCATTAACAGCTTTCTAACTGTAATAGTCCATGGATGTAAATAAGGCCTGAACTCTGTAACTTCACACATAATTCACTGAATTCTTAAATCAACTTATTCTGCTAGATAATGGATGGGTCTAGTACACAGACTTACTACAAAGTCAGCTGAAAACTATTACTACAGATCACTGAACCTTCTTGTTCAAATAACAATGTTTTTGCTTAACAGTTTTTCTTTGAAGAATAGTAAAAATGGTTATTTACTTTCAGCTTCTCCGTCGGCAGATTTACCTCCATTGGGCAAGGACAGCACGAGTTGACTTTCAGCTATTGCATCCATTGACCGCCCATTGTGGGTTCCCGGAGGTTCTCTTGCATGGTAAGGCGGTGGTGGAGTTTCCACTATTAGAAAGAAGGAAAGAAAGAAAAGAAAGAAAAGACATCTAAATCAGGATGTTGGTAAATTCTCCATGGCTTTTCCTGGTGAATACTTAACTTCTTCAGCATTGTTAGCTAGGAGAGGGCTGGAAACAGAAAAATAGGCATGTGCAGACACAGTGCGTCTGAGCTACTTTAGCCATACACCTTGAGATGCAATGAATCTTGTTCTATGAGTGCCTGTTTTTCTCCACTGATTATAGAAACAGTATAGACAATTGCATGAGATGCCAAGATTTGCACTGCTGACATCTATATTTGGGCACACCAATCCCACTCAAGGTTCTTGTAACTCCAGTTTGGGTTAGATAGTCTTCCATTCCTGATTGTTACACAGGCAAATTATGCTTATCAGCACACGGTGTGCTGTGATACACTGAAGCTCAGATTGAGCCACTTCCATTTTTAAGTAGCTTCGGGAGGTCCCAAGTTCAGGTAAATGCATGAGTCGGAGCCATTACAGAGTTGGAATGGGCCTGATTTACCTGTTAGAACCAGCTCCACTGAATCCAGCTTGGTTACAGAGAGGAGAAAGAAAGAGATGGGAGAAGACAAACAAGTTCTACTACTTGCTGAAATATTTCAATGTTGCTAAATATGATTTAATAATAAGTATACATCTAGAGGAGAAATGAATGGCGAGGGAAGGAAAAACATCACACTGTGTTGAAAGTGTCCAGCTTAAAAAGTTCAAATACTACAAATACCTTGTAAAAATATACACCTTTCTTGCACTTAAAAAAATCAAAACAGGCATGAATTTAAATTACTTGTAGTTGCGATATTAAAACATTGAACTATAAGATTCTGACCTGAATTCATCTTTGTGAAAAAGCTGAGATCGTTGAAATTATTTAAGAGTGAGAATGAAGTGCAGGAGTGAATCTGTGCCATGTTTTGATATTAAAGCTAGCTCTCAGCAGTGTTGCATAACACCTTCTTGGTATGTATAACAGCAAAAGCACAGTTAAATTCTCAGTTAATTAGAGCAGTACTAAGTATGGAATTCACAATGGAAACAATCCGAGCGACATAACCCTGCCAACCTCAGAACTGCGGAGCTGGTGAAACATGTTCCAAGGTCATAGGAACTTGCCTGGTGGTTTCACCAAGTTTTAGGCCAGGTTGTTAAAAGCCTTAATTTCATGATGTTTATACAGTCAGTGGGATCACCAAACATTAAGAAATATTTCTGCATACCAACTTCCCCATTTTATCCTGTCTCTCTTGCAGGAGTTCCTAAATGTCTCTACCCTAACTATTTTTATCAGAGATTCCTAATTTATGTGCTGCAAGTGTTCTTTTCTATGAACTGTATAGTAGGTTGGATGGGCAGCTTTAGACAGAAGGTGGCCTGACAGACCTGCTCATCTCCTCAACTTTCAGTAGTCACAAAGTCTCATACAGGCACTTCTACGAGTGGAATGACTACAACTCTTAGTCCCTTGGGCATCCAGCAGAAGTACTAGGAGATAATACTAAGAGACAGTCACAAGAAGTCACAATCCAAATCCATCCTCTCCAACAGTTCAATCTGTAGCTACAGGCTGGGGGGGAGCACACAGAACTGGCCCCGACCCCAGGCCCTGGCAAGAACCTCGACTGCCTCAGTTGGGATGTCTGAAAGCTCATTTTTACCTGTGAGCTGATAGGGACTTCCTGGTCCAGAAGAGCTTCCTGGTGAGTTGGGGTAGCTAATGCTGTTAGGCGACTGGGAGAACATGTGGCTGGGTGATGATGGGAAAGGAGTGCATGGAGGATGCTGGAAAGATTCAGGATAGGTGGCATTGTGCGGCATCAGCGGCTCACTGTGCAGAGAAGTGTTTCGAAACTTGGCAAGGAGGCTGAGGTGAGGGTTAAACTCGCTGTGTCTTGGAACGAGTACAGGAGGTAGGACTGAAAATAAGAACAAGAACAGAAAAAAAATCTGATTAAAACTGCACTTCTGAAAGTATATGAGGCATACTACATGCAGCCAAATATTGTCTATATACAAGTCACTGAAGGGCAACTAACCTCTTCAAAAAAAGAACCAAAAGGTTATTCTTGGACTTTATTTTCCAGATTGGCAGCCAGCTGCAGCAATTTCATGTTCAAAATACGGATTTATTCTTAACTTGAGCGAGGTGCCATAAAATTCATGGGTATAGCATGCACACACAGCTCTCTTACAGAAACACAAATGGCACACTTCTCTCTCTCAAAATTATCTATTCCTTCCTTTCTGAAAAACTGAACATGTCAAGAGCTTGCTGAATATCATCACCAGGATTTGCCAAAACCACAGCCAAGTTTCAATATCAATTAACAGTGCTCTGTAATACACTGCATATTCTACCATCATTGTCTTACAGATGGGCAAAAGGAAACACAGACCTGAAGCTAGACACCAGATTTAAAAGGTTTTCAGGTACTTGAAAATGCTGCCAGCCAGACAGTGGGATCTTTAAAAGGAAATGTAAATGGTAATTCAAATATTGCAGCAATATTAATTTAGCTCTTGCAATATAGTTAGAAAAGATCTCGCATGAGGAGGCAAATGTCAATGGCTGGTTGTTAAGACATGAAAAACACAGGTCAGGAAACTGAAATCCAAATTCATCCATGCAAAAATTGGTCTAATAGAAGATTAGACCTCTTCCTCTCTTCACAAACTCCCTTCGCTTACATCTCATATTGTCAGTGCTGTTAATAGCACTGCTGCACTGAGAAACCTGAAGTTGACCCAGATTATTTTGTATTCTGGCATACCAGGAGCAAGAGCAGAACTGGAGTCAAAACACTTTAGAAAACCCATCCAATGAGTTACCTATGAAGATGCAGCCCTGCAGGCTGAAACGCAAAGAGGCTTGCTAAACATTTCTGCGTATGGGAGTTCAACTCGAGGCTTTAAGTGGGTCCCCCATAGTACCCAGGGAGAAAACAGGACCCAAAACGGGCAACTCATGTACCCCAAGATTTGTCTATTAGTTACTTGCTCACATAACTAGTGCCTAATTACCTTAGTTAAGGCCTTAAACACAGGTAGAGAGAATGAATCCCCTGTTGTTATCATGCAGATCTAAAAGCCACCAGAGAAGATGAGGAGGCAATCTGGGTTACTGTGACAAGGATGAATTGTCCCAACAGAGGGAACAATTCAGCAGGCTTGTATTGATTGACCTAGCGTCCAGAGTTCCTGTGGTCTAAAACCCAGCAGCTTGTAATCCTTCAGTCTATCCTTACTAGCTTATGGACACAAATAGCAATGTGTGCTCTTGGTTATAAATGCTGACAGGAGTATGTTTTAGATGTGTTTTAACATATTGTTTGGGCCCAAAAGCTTTGTCTAGGTAAGGCCAACTCTTTTTAGGTAGGTTAGCTAAGAAACTAGCTTTTAATTACAACAAACTCTCATTTTATTCTAGCATAGTTAAAGAGTGGAGTAATTGCTATAAAACAAATAATATATAGATAATGCAAAACACGTGCATGAGAAGAGGCTGACGGAACACCCTCCTTGGAATGCACCTGCAGTGCACATCAATTGCTCAGAGAGATGGGGCAGTTTAAGCAGGAGAGGGATGACCAGTATCCGGTACCAACAGCAGGTTTACAGCTTCTTGCTTGAGGTAGCACTATGCTGCAACTGGGGCAGGATTAAACCACTCTTCTTCCCACCCACTGGCATATACATTCGGGAATTTGCCAGTCACCCATGAACTAACAAACCAAGCCCCTAAAAACACACAAAAGATTGGACCAATGACAGGGGGTTCACTGCAGAAGTTATCTTCTTACCTGCCTGGAAGCACAGGCACTGGGATACCTGTTAGGAGAATATATGTAGACCCTTCTCTGGCCCAATGCATTTCTAATTAGCTTCTGGCCAGCACAAGGATGGTGCCCTAGAGACTACTTTCTTTCCTTCTGCCTCTGATATGCTCCTACCTGTAGGATGAACATGTTATTGCCACCCTCTTAAGTCCTTTGCTAGAGAAAGGTATTTCTGCTTCTTTAGCTTTTTGGATTTCCTAGACTCTCCAGGTAGGACTCCGACACGCAATACAGGTATTCATATCTGAGATGCATTGCCCAGTCCACCCATGGATCTCTTCATAGCTGGTGGAGAGAAAGAGACTCTTTTACTCCTCAGTTCATCTACTCTATATTGGGGCAAGACCAGTACCACCACTGCAGATGTGGTTTTGGTGAGCTAGATCCTTCCCATTCCATGCTCCTGTGAGCAGCTCCAGGCTGTGAGCTGCCACTGCTACTTCTGGAGTTTTCCTCTGCTGCTCCATGAAACTGGTGTGATGCTTGTCAAGCTCTGACCAGCAGCCTTAGAAAACAGGGAAATGGAGATGCCTTTGCACCCCGCAGAAGTGCTGAGCAAGGGACAGCTGCGCTACAGTGATGCCATGCGGAAGCAGCTTTCTTGAGCCCTCTTAGAACTCAACACAACTCCTTCTTTAAATCAAAGCTGAGAATCTAGATGTGTGAACAGCACTTGCCAGGGAAAGCCTCTGACTCGCTCTGAGTGAGGCAGCAAGAGGAATTTTCAAGCCCTGAACTCCTTGCCAGCTCTGAGCAGTGTACTTTTAATTTCTGCTCTGCTGTAGCTTTTGCCACCTTCCTCAGCCTTTCCACTGACTGCTCTGTGGCTGCCTAGAGGACTAAAGCCTCTGTGGCAGTGAGGAATTCAGAGATTTTCTTGTCTGTGGCTAAAATTCCCCAGAGGACCTTGTCCTCCTTATTCTTTTGGTAACAGATGTCACCCTCCACAACTCAGCCACTCAGAAGGAAGCGTGACCAGAGGCATGAAACTGAGTGAATGCATTGGGAGCTGTCTGTCCTCATAATTTACCTACATTTTCTCCACAGGTAAATTCCTATAGATATTACTTCTAGATAAAACTCCATGGGGTCCTTTCTTCTACCTGCTCTCCTCCACTGAGAGCCAGGGGTGGATCCTGCCTCCTGTGCATGTCCAAGTGTTCAACTGAAGACAAACGCAGTTATTCCAAGACCTGCCACTCCCTTTCCTGCACTTGTCTCTCTCCTGTTCCCTTTAGCTGCAACAGTTCTCGCTGGAAACCTGGCTGTGTCCAGAGCCTGTGACTTCAGGTGCTAGCAAGCCAACCATCTGCCTCACAGTTTAATTCCAGGTACAACATCCACACTGTGCTTTCTCCCACATCAGCCCATCTTAGCAGTTTAGTGCCTTTGGAGACCCACCCACTGATGAGATCCATCCGTTCCCTATGCCCATGACCATTCAGGAACTCCAAATAGAGTGAGATCATTGGATGGTCTTCCAACTGGGAGGCTACCACATCTTAGTCCTACTTAGGCTTGACAAAAGCAGTTAGTGTCAGTCAAAAGTTAATTTAGGCTCTTGCTGTCTACAGCAACGGCACAAAGTAGAATTTACAATATCTACACATGAATGATCTCATATAAAAATAATAGAGTACATGGTTAAGCAACTTCTGTATTTTTCTGAAACAGCAGCTTCCCCTGACAACAAACCATACAGACTTATGACGAGCTGTTGGAGGCAAAACAACAGAGGGGGAAGCAGACCCTAGCCACCATACGTATCTCCTTTAGTCTAGGTGGCCTAGCCCCTCTCTGCAATTGCACAAACAGAGGAAGTATTTGCTGCTTTTTTCTAAACGGCACATGCTGCTCAGCAGACTTGAGAAGAAATCTGGGGGGGGGGTACTGGTAGCAGCTATAAAAGCTATGCATAATCTGTGCAGTATTGGTCAGCACAGACTAGGATGTGGCTGGGCAGCCTGAGGACACAGCAGAAGCAATGAAAAACCCGAACCTCAGTACAGAGCTTAAAGCTGCTCTCTAGTAATAGAGGTCTAAGGATCTGCCAGGCCATTAAAGAAAGGCTGAGGCCCTCCCATTTTTGACAAACTGCTTCATTCTGAATAAAAATTAACAGATCTGCTCACAGAGTGGTTGACTCAGCAAGAGAGACTGCAGTGATGGAAAGTGACCTCCAAAAGGACGGACATTTTATGAAAATAATACTGGCTTGTGAGTTATAAAAACGCACCGCTGACTAACTTCAGAGGATGAGACTTAGAGAATCTCACATAAGCCTAGTATCACCAACGGCCAAGATGCAGAAGATTTCCTGTAGTTCAAAGAGAACCCTTGTTTAAACAGACTGGCACCTAGATCATTTGGTCCCAGCCTTTTCCGTGGTGATCTCATTTCTTCTCTTGTTTCACCACCCCCTCCTTGCAGCACTGCTTTCCTAACTGCCTCTGGCCTGGAGCTGCATTACTGCCACTTGCAGTGGTTAAGTTACCTCTCCTACCCCTGTCCCTGCACACCAAGCAGGTTGTACTCCTTGCTGCACCTCATCTTTAGCTGGTGACTCAGCTTATGAGCTTCAGCTTCTAAGCTGTCTCTGTAAGAAGAGCAGTAGGGGCATCTCCCAGGTCCTGTGGAGATCTGGCATGGCACAGCTTGCATCCTCATGGCTGCGCTCCTTTTCACCTCCAAAACAAGGTGGTCATGTGTTCGAAGTTCCTCCCGTGGGCTAACCCCTGCACCCTGAGAACTGCTAGTCCATGAGTGTCCGCATGGGCCAAAGCTGTGCCTGGGAGCACACTACCAATTCAGCAATGCTCAGACCTGCACCTTGGCCCCACCTCATTTACTGATAGAGACATAGCCAGTCTGCTGCACTGGCAAACAACAGAGACGTGTTCACAGCTCAAACCTGCTGAGTCAGAACAAGCAGCTTTGGCAGTCATTTAGCAGCTGCTGGATTGTCCCAGTACTAGTGTCTGTTAGCTGGCACTGAACAGACAGAAGACCGGGGCTGAAGACAGCACTGTGCAGTGCTGTCAGCTACCGTGCTGAGGAGACTCCATTAACGCCAGAAGAAATTACACCAGAAGAAATTACACCAGAAGAAATGAGAAGACACTAAAGACTGCAGCCTTCAATGACAAAGATATACAAAATGGGGTATTTTATGAGCGTCTTTTCTCAGAGTCTTGAAGAGTTTATTTTAGCAAGGCAGGAGATCGTCGCTTTCCACTGAAGACTGTTGACAACAAGCACCATTCCCTGCAGCTGTAAAATTTTAGTTGTGACAATGTTTACAGCAGTTCGCATACAACTTCAAAATGGCAGCTCCACTGCCATGGAAAGACTTATCACAAAAGGGAGCAGCCCCTGCTGTCTAACAAACGTTAACAATCGTCTTTCCTTTATTTCATCTGTGTGAAAAGAAACATGCCACGGTTCACTTATCTGATCCTAATGTCACCTCAGAGTAAAGTTCATGCCAGACAAAGCGTAATCACAGAATAACAAGTATACACTTACCAACCGTATCCATTAGTAAATTAAATTACCGTGATTTTTGGCAGCAAGGAAGAGATAGGTTAGACATTAGAAATAATTTTGAACTGTAAGGATAGCAGAGCTATAGATTCACTTGCCTGGGGAAGTTGTGGAGAGTCTATCACATGGGATTTCTAAAGCTCATTAGAAAAAGATCTGTCAGGAAAGTACCTGGTAATTTGCTTTTGTTTGGTAGTAGAGGCAGAGGAGAACAGGATGACTGCTCAAGGTCTCTGCCGATCATGCTTTCTAAGATCCCTAGAGAAGTCAACATTGAAGTCTAAAACTTTTTAAACAGCTGTTTTGCTGACACAAAGCCCAGTTAAACGACCCTTCAGGGAGGTCACAAGTTTTCAGTGCTGACCAAGTCCAGTCTAAAGAGGATCATAAACGAAAAAAAATCCAAGTTTTATGGGAACTTGGGGGATATATTTCACATAAATGATCCATTTAGCAAATTTAAGTAAATCCCACCGAAGGCAAGCCATCAGACGTTTTAGGAAGAATCAACTGATCTGGTTTCGTATCTACAACAAAATAAGTCATCTTAATGCAACTCCAGTCTTTAAAGAGAGTGATAGCGATACATTTTTCCTGTGGATTAGTACATCAATTGTTGCTTTTCAGACAATGAGACATCTAACCAGTGTGGTAAGTCTAGGATGGTGCCTAGACTCCAAGAAAATGGACACCAGTTTGGAGGGGGAGGGTTCAGAAGGCAGCCAGCACCCACGTCCATGCAGAGGAAGCTCACTTTCAGCACCCTGGACAACATCCGGCCAACCTCGGGGACAATGGGACCAGACCCCACAGGGGAGGCACTTATTCCTGGCCACCAGAGCTGTGATGCCACCAGGCAGGGAGAGAGCCAGGGTCCTTCCACCAAATGGAGCCTGCCTTTCAGAGCACAACTCAGTAGGCTGCACCAAGATTAGATTTGCCAATGCAAGACCTAATAGAGAGATCAAGTCATTTGCAGATGCAGCTCTGCGGAGAACGACCTGGGAGTCCGGGTAGACAAGTTAATCATGAACTGTTAATGTGCTCTTGTGGCCAAGAAGGCCAATGGTGTCCTGGGGTGCATTAAGAAGAGTGCAGACAGCAGGTCAAGGGAGGTTCTCCTCCACATCTACTCTGCCCTGGTGAGGCCCGATCTGGAGTACTGCGTCCAGCTCTGGGCTCCCCAGTTCAAGAGCAACAAGGAGCTACTGGAGAGAGTCTAGCAAAGGGCTATGAAGATGAATAGGGGACAGAAGCATCCCTCTTACAAGGAAAGGCTGAGACACTTGGATCTGTTTAGCCTGGAGAAGAGAAGACTGAGAAGGGATCTTACCAATGCTTGTGAGTATCTAGAGGGCAGGTGTCAAGAGGATGGGGCCTGTCTCTTTTCACTGGTGCCCAGCAACAGGAAGAGGTGCAACAGGCACAGACTGGAACACAGGAAGTTCCATTTGAACATGAGGGAAAACTTATTTACTTTGAGGGTGACAAAACACTGGAACAGGCTGCCCAGACAGGTTGTGAAGGCTCCTTCGCTGGAAATATTAAAAAACCACCTGGTGGACCTGCTTTAGCAGGGGGGGGTGGGGGAGGTGGGAATCGACTAGATGGTCTCCTGAGGTCCCTTCCAATCTCTACCATTCTGTGATTCTATTTCTCAAAAAGCCAACCTTATCCTGGGCTCCATCAAAAGAAGAGTAGCCAACAGGTCAAGAGAGGTGATTCTGCTGTTCTACTCCACTCCAGTGAGATCTCACCTAGAGGACTGCATCCAGCTCTGGAGTTCGCAGCACAAGAAGGACAAGAACCTGTTGGAGATGGTCTAAAAGAGGACCACAAAAATGATCAGAGATATGGAGTGCCTCCTTCATAAGGGCAGGCTGAGAGTTAGGGTTGTTCAGCATGGAGAAGAGAAGGCTTTGGGGAGACCTTATTGCAGCCTTCCAGAACTTAAAGGGGGCCTATAAGAAAGATGGGGACAGTCTTTTCAGCAAGGCCTGTTGTGACAGGACAAGGGGTGATGGTTTTCAACTAAAAGAGGGGAGATTTAGACTAGAGATAAGGAAGAAATTTTTTATGAGGGTGGTGTAACACTGGCACGGGTTGCTCAGAGAGGTGGTAGATGCCCCATCACTGGAAACATTCAAGGTCAAGCTGGGTGGGGCTCTGAGCAACCTGATCTAGTTGAAGATGTCCCTGCTCACTGCAGCGGGTGTTGGACTAGATGACCTCTGAAGGTTGCTACCAATCCAAAGCATTCTATGATTCTACGATTCTGTGATTCTGATGATATAATTACCTGGGGTTTCCACCCGTCGGTAATGGTAGGGGTTAATGCACACTTCCTTCTGTTTTGAGCCAAATGGGAACTCACAACATTCCAGTGGTTTCAGCTCATGGTGAGATTGTAAATCAGGCCAGCGCCACACTCTGCAATATATGACGTGGGGAAGTCCCTTGCGGTGAGACACCTGCAGCCGCCCATCCAAGGAACGTGGGATCGTGACACATTTACTGGGCTGACCGGGGCAGCTCAGAGCCCTTTCCAGTTCTTCCATGGCACCTTTTTTCTTCTTTAACTTCTTCACCAAGGAATCAACAGCTTTTTCTGCCCACTTTTCCTCTTCATCTCCTTGTTTCCAGCCCAGCAGCCTTTTCACTGCAGGGCTGGTGAAGGAGAACAAGGAACTGATAGGCGTGTTGGTGTGCATAAGAAGCAGAGATTACACACAAGCGTCAAGAGAAGCACAAATTGCTCTCCTGCCTTGCAAGGCTTGCACGGAGTTTCCACAATACTGAGATGGACACTTCCTTCAAAGGAGAGGTTCTTCCACACATACGTTTTTGTAATCTTAGGCACTGGTTACAAGTAGTCCAACAGGGTGGGTCTCAGATCTTTTCAATCATCAAGAAACTGCTGATGAACCCTGGAATAACAACACAATACAGAGTTATTCACACACTCATTCATTGTTTTTTCAATAAGATCTTTCGAAAGATAAATTATTCAAAATGTGTATTCAGTTTTCAACGGTTTTCTGTTTGTTCTTTGCTGTTTATTTTGGGTCCAAGCCTCTCCTCACCACTACCCTCTACACTCATTTCAGAGTTGGACCTCAGGAAGTATTAAGTGTCCAGTCACTTTAATTTGTGTTTAGAGTTTAATGCACTAGACAAACTGTTGCAGAATTAGGGTTACATACACTACAAAAGAAAATGTCCCTTTTTTTTTTTTTTTTTGCTGGTAACCACAGGTCCAGCTCAAGTATGTTCTACAAAATTAAATCTGTAACATCCAATTTTATGGAAGTAATGAGTAGAATATTTTTCTGAATTCAAATCTCTCTCTGCCCCTCCAATCTCACTCTACTGTCAAGGGTTGTACAATATAAATGGCATAATTAATTTAAAATTCAACTACTTCCAAATTTCATTTAGTGCCTTTGAAAGATCTATCACTATTCTCTAAGCTTATTTACATTTTCTCACATGCAAGCAAAAAATGTCGTTTGCCTAGCCAGTCTGTTTTGCTCTCTCCAACAATTCGCAGATTTTTTGGATTAAAATCACAGGCTTTTGGACGTGTTTTGTCCAAAATGGATGGATCCTGAGTTACTTCTGCTAGAAGCTGCTGTAACTGACAGAGTCCAAAAGGAAGAGTTTAGTTCTTGCAGGGGTTTCTTTTTTTTTTTTTTTTTTTTTTTTTTTTTTTTCCTTTAAACATAGCTGGAGTCAGTCTAATTTTAGCTGAAAATGGCAAACTCCCACTGACTGGAAGTCTAAGGAAAAACATCCTTGTATGTCAAGCTATTTACTACTTTAAACATACTTGATGGACCCCCTGTGCATACCAAGTCCAACAGTCTCACCTATACAGAGGGCACTTAAAGCAGGGGATGGGTGCAGATTCTGAATGGATGTCTCCAGAGAAGCAGCTTAGTAACTGCCCTATGCCAATCTTGTGGGAGGACCTGGGTCCTTCTTCCCCCTCACCAGTAAAGGCCCAGACATAGTCCTCAGCACTGCTTGTATGCAGCCACTGAAGAGACAGAGAGATATTGTCCAGTGCTGGGAGCAGCAGAGCTTCACAAACAGGATTATTCTGCAGTTCTCTTAAAAGCACAATCCTCGTAAAAGTTCAAAGGGCACCTGGGGACACCGAGTGCAGGCACAGGTCCAAGATTTTAAGACAGGAGGCCAATTCCAAGGACTGGTTCCTCAGCATAGTCTGATACCCTCAGCACGACACAGATTTGGCACACAGTGCAGGGCAGGCACACACATGGCCCAAGGCGTGGGCCCATTAGACAAGGCGCGTGTTTCTGAGGACCAGTGAGCACCTAGAGCTGGTTTTCCTTTTAGCCCTTCTGTCTTGTTCTCGTGCCCATTCCTCTGCCCCACTGCATTACCCTTTAAGACGCCCAGCACCCTGAGATAGGCAGATACATGTAAACATATGGAGCTTTTTCCCTTCTTCCACGAAAGCAGCAACTATGCGGGCAGGGGCTCAAATTCCCAAAAGCCTTCCACAGAGCTAGAGAGATGGAAGCACTGGGCCCCACAGAAGAGAAAGCATAAAAGCAACTCTTTGGCATGTCACAAGCCCCAGCAGCAGCCGCTGCTTCCCCGAGAGATTCATATTCCAAGCACCAGTGAGCAGGAGGCTGCATGAAAACATGAACAGAGGGAGTACAAAACCGGAAGAAAGAGCTGGCACACCTTGCTTCAGGCACCCACCACCGCATCGAGCTCTAGCTTTTGCAATTTCTACATTACCAATCTATGTGTATGTCCAGTTGCCCTCAAATGTCAAGAGAGGATCTTGACAGAGCACGGCAGAAATCCCCTCACTTGAACCATTCACAGACTGCCCAAAGTAGTCCCACTGTGTAATAAGAAACTTCAGACTCCAGATTTTTTCTCTGCTCTGTAAGAAAAAATCCAATGATCTGGAGCATTTAACTGGACAGTTCTTAATACCTCTTACTCAAAACCAAAGTCTGTTCCAAACACTTAAGAGGGCACACATGAGAATGAAAGAAGTTCAGAACGATTTATCACAGGAAAAAAACCCTCAAGCTGCTTGTAAAACATAATGTGGATAAAATTTAGGCAGGCAGTCTCCAGCCTTTGCAGGAGCACGCTCAGCCTACAGAGCCCAGTGCCAGCTTCATCTAGGTGTCCCATGCAGTGGAGGTGTGTGACCCTCACTGTCCCGGTGGGAACCCGGTGGGAGAAGATCCACCACCACACTGCTGTCATTGCTTGGCAGCACCAAGCCCTGTCCTCACACAAGCAAATGAAACAATGACGGGATCTCTGTGGATCAGCCCTGAAAGCAGCAACAGGAACCGAGGAGAGCCTGGGATGAAAGCCCACAGGACCAGTAGTGGTGTAAAAGACTCTGCTCTGGGCTGAGGGGAAAAATGCTTCTTATCTGAGGGGGTCTCCCAGGCATTAGCATGTGTAAACAACTGCTCCTGATAAGTTAATGCAACATTACAACCATTAGATATGAAAACATACATGTTCACGTAGAAGTATTGTCCTGAGATTTTCTTTTCCATTTTGACCAAGGTTTTAAATAAACACATTAATCTCGTTTAGTCAAATTAAATAACTCAACAGTGACATCAGCATGAGTCTGAGCACTATTGTTGCTAGTGGGAGAGTCGCCAAGACTATGTGTATAAAAGCAAAAGCTGTGCTTTGTGGACCATATGATGTAGTCTCAGATAAGTACATTGCACAATTTCCTACCGTGCTCCCTCCAGTTTCTTCTAAAATCATTTCTTCCCAAATTCAACTGACATACAAAATTTAAATGGTATTAAATAAACTAAGCAGATTTCAAATAATATTATTATCAGAGCATCCTAGTTCAATGTTACTCAATTACCTAATACCGCACACTGTTCAGCAGACCAAGTCCTGTGTTGCTCAACTTACATACTCCATTATAAAACACCCAGGCAGCCACTCTGCTCCAGGGCTGTAATGATAGAGGTGTCAATTCACAATTTAATTTTAACAGTCTTTCAGGACAGCAGTTGCTTAAGCTGTACGCCTTTTGTAACAGGCAACTTGCCTACCCAGCTGGAAACTTCCAACACTGAAACATTTCCAAACCGTGTTTGATGTATTTTCTGTGCTGATGATGCATTGTGTCTCTCGATGCTCATCGCTTTAGAGTGCTAGCAGGGAGGGAAGTGTTAGTTTTGATCCATATCCCCACCGCATGTATTAAGCCCTGGGTCATAGCATGACAGTGACAGTGTGATGCGCTATCATGAGTATGAGTCAGGCATCATTCAGGATACACCCCTAGCATAATTCCCTCCTCTGGGACTACCTCTGGCTTTGTCTACCTGTCAGGTAAGTGAATGGTCAACACCAAACACAGTCAGTCTTCCATGCTGTAAATTTTTACTCCATTTTTGAGTTTTGGCTATGGCCTGAAACTTGCTTTAGAGAAGAGGCAGAACCCAGATAGCACATGAGTATGGACTCACCCTTTTGTTTCTGTGGTCTGCAGGAAAAGGTGGGACTGGAAACACTTCAGTTCAGTTCACTTGCTCCATTCTCCCTCAACATAGGTTGTCCACCTTAGCTATGGCGCTACACTAGTGCCAGGGAACATTCCTGGGCTTGGGAAACTCAATTATCTATAGCATAAATTATTACTGCAGTATGTGAAATGGCTTTAGTCTGTGCTAGTAGCACCCTCCCAAATAATTCTGTGTGTAGTTCAAGAGTTAGCAGGGACCAGGTGTCTCTCTTAATATGAACTCTGCACAGAGCCACCATTTTGGAGGGTGAGACAGTCATTGCATGGAAGTAAGCCTCTCTGTTCCAGCTGGCATCAAGGCACAGCACTAGGCATGTTTAATTTATTATTATAGAAGCAGGCTTTCAGTAGAATTTACTTGGCCACATAAACATGTCCAAATTGCTGACACTCATATCTGATCTACTCACCCTCAAGTCTCTAAACACCTACTTGAGAAAAACATGCATGTACATGGCATGGATGATTCCACCTTAAAGTAAACATCTAGGAAAAAATCAGCAAAAACAGGCACTGCATTCAGCTAGAGCTAGGTGAGATGAGTCTAACCTCAAGTCTGAATGACTGCCAGGCTAAGACACAGCGACATGGACAGGAAGTGGAAGGGATTTGGATACTTTCTCCTACTCCTAAGCCCTTTTTTCACCCTTCAGTATAGAATTAGCCTGTAGGTCCTCAGGTCAACAGGGGAAATGTGTTCCTCCAGGAACTTCACCGCACTAACTTCCACTGCGCTACTAAAAAGCCTGACACACCAAAAGCAGAGAAAAGCAGATGAAACACCATCATGGTGGGCTTACTGTTTCCTAACTGGAGTCAGTGGGAGGGGTTTCAGAACTCATGGAAATTAAATACGCCCTCCTCTGTGTCTCACATGAAAGCATGCTGACTCCTCCACTATGGAAAAATGTTGGGAAATGTAGATTTTTTTTACTGTAAAAAGGATCTACTGTGTCAGGGAAGACTTGCATCACTCCTCAGCAGAATGTCTGTGTAGGCTTACACACTGATGAAGTTCCCTCTAATTCAGCTCCCATGGGTGCAGCAGGGGAACTGTACCAGTCGTTACAATTTACTCTAGACTTAAGCAGAAGTCAGAAGGGAAAAATTGCATGGATGTTAGCGAAAACACAGGCTTAAAACACTACTGTGCAAAAGCACGGTCTCCTGCCTCCCTCAAAAGCATATTTGTGCACATGTGTGTAAGCACAGGTGTATGCAGGTGTGTGTATGCATCTGGTCTTGGAACAAAGCTCAGAGACTCTGCCTGCACCCAGAATAAAGCTCCACGCTCTGCCTGCCTTGGCTCCCTGGGCTGTGAGAGGCGCGGCTGTCGGTCTCGAAAATGGCTGACATCATCAGTCTCGGTGTCACTGCAGCAGCTGAATAAGGCCACAGAGGGAGATTTCTCAGAGGGTTGTCTAGACATAAGCTGTGCAGCTCTTGGAGATGCACACGGCTGGAAAATGGAGTAGTGAGACAATTATAGCTGGAAGTCTGCCGCTTGGTGACTGAATCACAACAGAATTGGAAGGGAGAAAATTATTTCAGTCAAACAACATAAAGAGGAATGCTGTGAACATGCACTTGATTAGTTATTTTTATCTAGCATTCATTCAGTTACTTCTACCTACTATAACAGAGAGATGCACGAGAGTTTTCTCAGTGTAATCAATTCTTGATTTGGCTTCAGATGTGCCCAGCTGAGAGCAGCCAGCGTGCACTCCGGGCTGACAAAGAACTTGCTGGCTCATATTGTCACTACCACTGCCTGCGGGGACCTTTCGCACCTGAGCAGGGTGCGAAATTTTAAAATAAATAAACAAAAGCGTGTTTACAAATACTGGGGTCTCAAATGAGAGAATAACCTTACCAGCCTTGCCCTGGGCCAGCTCCCACACCCTAAGCCTGAAGCACCAATCCTGGCACCAGGGTTTTGCCAGCACAGCAGACCAGTGCTGGGCAGGAGAGGTTTCATACATGTATTCACTCTAGAAGAGCAGCATGGAACTGCCCACCTGAGCTGCAGAACTACCACTGCTGTCGCTCCAGTAACCGGCTCATGCCTCGGAACCGTGGCCACATGTTACTCCTAACACATGTAATTGACTTGAAAAGGCATATTCCACTCATGGCACCCATAACATCATTGTCCCCCAGGATGCCCTGGGGCTTCTTGTGGTGCTTTGGAGCCGCCAAACAAGGGCGCTGTTATGAACCTGTCTGAAACCATTGTCTTTTGCACCCAACAAAATACAGTGAACAAATTATTCATTACAATGTTACTTCCATGTTACTTCCAAGTTCTTCCATGACCACAGAACCTGACAACTAGAGTTTTAGTTAAATGGGATGTAAAGAAGGTAGTTCTTTTTTTTAATTAAGAAACTAAATCTCTTCCTGATTTGACCATGGACTGCTACAACTGAAAACAGTTGCGATGATAGGAGGTAAAGAACTTGAGACTCAAATTTATCCATGTTTCACACAGCCCTGGCAATATCTCAGTGTTTATTCCTGTAAGCTTAAATGAATAACGCAAACTTCGGAAACGCATTTTCTTGGGTTTTTTTTCAAGTTTGTTCTGAAAGCTCTTCTACTTTGAACTTTATGTGAAGCATCAATATCAAAGAGAAAATCCCACAGAGCTTTATGCCTCTCTGGCCACTTTTCCACACTGTGGAGTCTTCACTAAACTCACTGCCTGCTGGATAAAATAAGGCTAAAATTTGATGCCAGTGCCTAAAAACCTATGACATCCAAATAATTTCTCTGAGCTTGTGGAATCATTCAAATATTACCTCATCTACTTGGCATCATTCAGCTTCCCTTGACAGGAATAACACATTTTCATTTGATATAAAGATGAAAAAATTCAAGTACATAAGCTGCACACCTTAGCACAGCTACATAAATTTCACAGGCCAAACTCTTGTGGATGTGTTTCAGAGGCGTCAATTCCATCACAAAAGAAAATTAGGTACCCAGCTCACTTCTGGTATGCTCATGATGCCTGACTGGGAAGGGATGTACCAGTTCCTGTGGGAGGACCACTCTGGGTGAGCACATCAACAGATGTTTCAGTGAAGTTTCATTAAGATGGGGAGAACAGAGGGGCATGGACAGGGTAACAGTACTCCAGCATACAAAAGGCTGCTGCAGGCAGGATAGGGGCAATCTGTCTTTCACATCCACTTGAAGAAACAGGAAGAATATATGAATAGGGTATCTATGCTTTGGGTAGTTACCTCTGCTGGATGTCTGCAAGTCCAGCTTTTTTCAAGAAGAATGGACTTGAAAACCCCTTGAGATGTGCCCTTCCAATCCCTACTATCCCCAAGCAAAAGAGCTTCTCCTTTCAGGTGCACAATTAGGCTAACACGGCTATACTGGTCTTAACCCCTGGGCTACTTGCATCCTGCTGCTCAGGGTAAACCCAAACTAGAGGGCTCGACCTTCTCACTGATTTTTGCCATTGAAAATCTCCCACAACATTTGAAGCCTCCCCTTGAAATTACTACAACCAAAGTTTCTGCAAAGATATGAAACCAGACCAATTTATCACTATGATCTCTCTTTGACTGTACTTCCTTCCTCGGTATTAATTTTTAAAGGAAACCAGCAACTGTGATGTTTATATGGAGTGAACCATTCTGTGTTCCCTGGCTGGACCACACCAAAGTTTCTGAGATGCAATCCCACAGGGATACATCCTCTTCTCTGCCCCACACCCTGGTCCTCACAGGCAGGAGGAAGACCCATTCACCCAGTCCCTGCCTTATCCCTTCCTGTGTCTGCCTTGCTCAGGCTTAGACCAGCAGCTCTGGGGAAAAGCCCCTCTCTTAGCTGCCTTCCTCCTGCAGAGCCAGAGGCTAAGGAGCCTACATGCCACAGAGGAGCTCTGTGAACATATTTGTGGGAGAAGGGAAGTGGCAGTGGGATATGATGGGGGGGTGCATCAACCTGCTCTGGGGAGCCAAAATGTCTTCTCATGGCTCTGGTTATCCCCATTTTATAGATAGATGGTCCTGCATTCCTCACATAACCACCATTCCCAAAGAAACTGTAGCAAAGCCCATCGGTGTTTCTAAAAATGGAATGGTTAGAAATATGCAAAAAATAGAATTCCTGCTTTTAAAATAAACGCTGAGTCGTCTCTAATACAAAGCACGCAGCCAAGTGCCTCCAGAACAAACACTTCACAAAGGAAGAAGGGGACTAGAAAAGAATTTCAGCTTCATTGCTGGCCTAAAGTTTATATCCACACTAATCGGATCCTGTAATCCTCATTATCAATCACTGGCATTCTTGGAGTCATTCCCAAATACCCATTTTAGGAAAAGGATTTGCTTAAAGTTGACCGTTAAGAGTGTTGTGAATAAGAGTACATCTAAAGAATGACTACTTCTCTAAGGATGTGGCGCTCAGGTCTGATGGGAACCTATCCTGAAAGGCTAAAGCTAATGTTCTGCTCCTGTTGTACAGAAGCCCATCCCATCTGCCTAACGGGAGATCTGAGGGCCAGCTGGGCAAGGTTTAGCATGGTGCTGAACACCTTCATTCTCAGGGTGAATACACAGAACTGACAGGAGGCTGGCTCCTGCTGGCAGACCTGCGAGGTCTGATCCCAGCTATGGAAACTCTGGCACCTGGTTATGCCCCTGCAAGGACTGCATCTCATGCTTTAGAGACCTGCTGCCTAGTTGTGCCAGGTATCTAATGCTACAAAGTCAGAGATAACCTGTGACACTGGGAGTTAGCTAAGGCGTCTGTTGCCTCATAAGCATCCCATGTTGACAGGGCAAACCCAGCCACGCTTCTGTCTGTAGCCTGGCACAAGGCTCCCTGCCTAAAATCCCAGGTCCCAGAGACAGATATGGGAGGTCTGCCTGGAGAGTTACTTTCTCAGTTGCGGTGTTAACACAGCAGTCATCTTTTGCAGAAGATTCAGCATCACACAGCTTGGCAAGTGAAATATAGGTCAATAGATCATACAGATCATCAATAAAATACTCAAAAGGAAGAACTTCCAGAAGTGCTTCCTCTCTGAGTGACAGCAGGCCTGGAGAGGAAGCAGCAGTTCTGCTTGTCACCTCTCCTTCCTGCCAGGTGTGAAAGCCTGGCCAAGTGCATATGGAGGGGATAAGTTTGACACACAAAAGGCTTTACATATACATCATGTTAGCAGTTTTCCAAGAATCACATTAGCATTTCATTGTGTTCAAACCATATCACATTCAAATCTGGTTTTCCTAAAAGGCTTTCATTGTGCATCACTGTGAGAAATTGCTAAAGCAGTAAGACTGACACATAGGTTCTCCTGCATGAACATTCACAGCAATCTGTGCTGAGTCCTCAGTAGCTCATGAAACCCTGCAAGGGGGAGGAAGGGCAGAGCATCCACAGGACCTATAACTTTGAGAACTGCAAAACCCAAGAGTGTGGAGGACAGATAAGCACTAAATTAGTGTGTTTTATCCATGCAAAGATCTAATTCTGCAGCAGGGATTGCCTTGGACAAGGGGCCGATGCTCCCAAGCAACAGCACTGAGGCATTTTCCATGAAAAATGCATGGATGTGCTTAGACTCTGTGGAAGTTATTTCACAACATAACTAAGAACAAAAGGAGCAAGAACTCGTCTATCTAGTTCCCTCCTGTGGGGGAAAGGAGGAGACAGCTGGCCATTCCCAGTGACTCCAGATGAAGACGTGGGTGCTCGACTTCTCTGTAAAGTAGAACACTTGCTTATGACATTAAACAGGCTTTATATGCCTACATTTGAGCCTGAGAGTATAGAAAGAGGGCTGAATTCTCTTTAGCATGTGAGATGCCATGCCATGCTAACAACCAGCTTCAGAAAACATGGAGTAAAATGAGAAATAGCCCCAAGTCTTTAAAAGAAACATGTATCTTTTCTACAAACCTATCATCTCAGGAGTCTGAGGAATACCCTGTCTCTCCAGGGCTGTTTCTCCCCTTCCTCTCATCTCCCAGCACTCAGCTCTGCCCCACACAGCCCCTTCAGCCCAAGACTCCCAAGCAGATTACCATCAAGAAACCTTGGTCCCAGCATCAGTCCTGTAGGACATGCAATAGGGCAGGCATGGGAGCCCCAGACTGCCACCTCACACAGGCATGAATTTTGATTTCTGTACTCTAGATGTCCCTGTGGAGGCCTCATGCCCTGCATGAAGTCATTCAAGACCTGTTGATGAGAGAGAGATAAATTAGCTACCTCATATGTGCTGCAGGGTAAGAAACTGCATGTCGGCAGTTGGGTCAGAGTAATTTGACAGACAAGTAGATTCGGATAGGCTAGGCCAGCAGGTAACCATAAGGGAGTCTTAAAAAGCCACATGAACTGCTTGTGCCTCCTGTCAGTTCTGCACCTACTGGGCAGTGTGTGGGATCCCATCCTGGCACAGGACTCTGGGTAAATATTTTTCCTTCAGGTGCCTTGATTTCTTTATCAGTCATAGAGGTACCTTAATGGGGACAGCTTTGTAAAGCACTAAGAACTCTCCTGATGAGGAACGCTGCACAGGACTGTTTCGTAGAAAAAAAGGATTTCTTGTTAAGGAAAGGCACGGCAAAAAAACCACACACGCAAAAAGATTAAGTATTGTTGAAATGTATTGACCTCAGCAGCAGGGTTATTTGTGCTATAAAGGATTCTTCATTACATGGAGCTTTGCTATTAGCAGACACCACTTTCTGGAAAGGGCACCACCACCAGCAGCTCCCTGCCCGCTGTTCTTCACAGTGCAGCTGCATGACCGAGTACACCACCAGACCGAAGAAACAGAATAACCGTTATCAAGAAATGGCCAATCTGCCTCCCATTGTAGCCAGGTAATGAGGGTGAAAAGAAGCCTGAAGCAGAACAAACTGTAATGACCCAAGGGTCTGTATATTCTCTTTCTTCTTCATTTCTCTCTTTCAGTGGATGGCAAGTTTGCAGCCAATAGTTCAGGGGAACTCTGGAAGTGGGGAACATTTTCAAAGCCTAAACAAAGTCCAGGCGTATAGAGAGATTCCAGAACAGGAGCCTGCATGGAGGCAGTGCAGAAAGAAAAGCAAAAGATGCAGGATTTTGGCAGGGGTCATGCTGACTGGGAGCAGAACGTAGGTGGGAGAAAAAAGCTTGTTGGGAAATGGGAGGTTGCAGTATCAAGCTGGAAGGTTGCCACAGTGTGGACTAATGCTTTGGCAGCTGAAAACAGAAGGAAGGAGAAATATAAGAGGTAATATGAAGAAAACGTGTCGAGATATCTGGGAGTACCAAGACCTGTGAGGAAACTGAAGAGGAAAAAATGATGCTAAGTTTGGCAGAGGGAAAGATGGTGATGCTACTGACAAGGAAGAAGAGTGGGATGGAAACAAGTAATGAAGGGAAGGATGTGGGAAAGATAAGGCATTTCTCCTCCCGGTCAGAAACACACCTCAATCTTAGTGCTGTCTCAGAAAAACAGAGATTGATTATGAGATTTTACTCTGTTTTGGTTTGGTTTTATGCAGGAGTGACTGTGTGAGCTGGCGAACACGGTCTCTACCTCCACCGTGTCCTTGCTGTGCCCTTGTCCAGAGGAGCTGAACCTCAAAGCCAACTGCTCAGCCTTACATCTAAGATGTTGCAATAGTTCTTGCAGAAACCTGCAAGTGGTCCTGTAGAATCATCTCTCTAAAAATCAGAGGTATCTGCACAAAGCTTGGGCAGATAATGTTTCACCTGCTTCGATGTAAGCACATACATTCAGTAGTCAGGATCTCAGTCTGCGCTCTGATCCCGCAGTCTATTAGATCCCCTCATCTGCAAAAGCACAGCGAGGGTTTCAGGTGCTATGACAAATACACAGGGCCCTAGACTCTTTCATTCACCTCTTCATATGTAAAATTCCCACAGTATTCATCATTTAAGCATTGTAGATAAAATACAAGATGGGAAATAATTTGGGATATTTTTGAAAAATTAATTTTATTATACTGTATTCAGAGTCTAATGCTTCCTTACAACAAATGTTCTCAAAGACAGTAATAGGACAGCAGTGATTCTCTCAAATTGTGATCGTTATTGCTATCTTTTGTTGTTAATGTACTATAACAGTAATGATTCTTTATACTTGCCTGCAGCAGGAAACCAGAGAGTCTGCCAGAACAACCTTTCCTATGTATGTTTTTTCTGTGCTGTTTCCAGTTAAAATATTTATGATGTTTGTTTTTTTCTTTCTTCCCCCTCCCTCAAATTATTATTTTTAAGGGGTATGTTGCACAGCAAATGGAACCTCTGTACACTTTTGCTATATGTTTTTCAGAAGACAAATTACCCAGAGCTTTTTTTTTTTTTCTCCTTCTGGCTCGCCTTATTCTGTCAAGTTTCTTTGAAATGAGGTGCCGAGTAGTGCTGATGCTGGACTTACTGTTAGCCAGTATCAGCTCCAGTGATAAACTCCAGCTAGTGTTTTGGTTAGAGGTCACTTGTAATTAGCAGTCATTGTCCTTTGACTTTAACAATGGAAAAATAAAACTTTATAGAGACAGATTAGCCTGGCCATCAAAATGACATCACTTTAGCATTCAGGAGAGAGGATTACATGACACACTATCTCCTGGGCTGCTAACAGCAGATAGCTAAGGATTTAAATGTGAGATGCAGAAAGTCTGTAAAAAAATAAAAGGAGAGGAGGATTAACTGTCCAGATGTTATGCGATACATTATACTGACACTTCTGCACTCCTGTTTCACTGAGTTCGCCCTCCTCTTGTATCCACTGAAGACAACATGGGGCACTACTACCCATTTTCCTAAGAGCAGCTTCCAAACCCGAGGTGCTACCCCATTCCCCTGCATACGTCCCCACCTTCTGCGGACATTTGGCATGTGTGCACATGCCCCTTAGCCTTGGGCAAGTCTGTTGATAAAATATCAATTCTCAACTTCTTCACAAAGTTGTGCAGTTGACAGCTTTGTGTGTATTTGTTTCAGTTGCTGCTCGTGAATAAAAGCTTCCATCTCCAACTCATATCAATTTACAAATCCTGATTATCATAAGGAATCATGATAAAGACACTTGACCCTTATTCCAGTCATTTTTGCAGAATTACTCTTTATCAGCTTATGTGCAAGTTAAAACAGTGAAGAAGAAAATGTTTTTAACTCCACCATAAAGGAGAGATGAGAATGGGAACTACAGCCAAACTCAGTAAACATAACACAAGATAACCCTTCTTGATACAACTTACGTTTATTTTAGCTACTATGTCAAATTAACTCAATAGTCAAAAAAACAAAACCAAAACAAATAAACCACAGACATCCCCAGCCTCTGCTTCAAAACCTAACAGGAAGCAAACATGAACCAGCCAGACACTGGTACTTATCAAATCTGAAAGAAGGGAGTTGTCTGGCTGGATTAAAACAGATGAGGTTTGTTTGAGTGATGACATTTGTCTACCATTGCAGAGGGGGAGAATTTTGCAGCACTTTCTTCAGCTTATACTCCTGAAGATGAGAAGATTACTCCTACCACACAAATGCATGCATGTATAAAGATGCACATTTCCACACTTCGGAGACACAAAGTACTGAAACCAGCGTTATCTGCAGTGTCCTTCCCAAAACACGGCAAACTTGAATACATTCCCGAGCCGTGCACATCATTTCCCAATTCTGCGAATGGAGAGCTCATTCACTGAAAAATTGACCATTCTAGCCTGAATTTTTTTTTCACTAATTTATGCAACGCAAGTAATTAACAGTGTGCGTGTGTGCATGCATGCACACGTGTCCATGTGTGTGTCACTTCTTTTTATTCCCCACTAATGCCTCTTTTAAAGCAGACCTGGCTAGCATCAAATAAATGTACCCATAAAATCAAAGTAGGAAAACACAAAGTTACTGCACAATCTCCGAATTGTCACAAATGAGCCAAACTTTGAATTCCCTCCACTTAGAGCTGCCTGGGCATGCAGATAAAATCACAATAATCCATAATTTGCCATATCGAGGGCTATTGTTTTTTGAAATGTTGGTTACTTGCTAACAAGTAACGTTTTAACTTCGGAGCCAAAA
>NW_010401354.1:32782-33038 GCF_000710305.1 Buceros rhinoceros silvestris
AAAAAAAAAAAGAAAGTCCCCGTTTGCCGTTTGTAGCTGGAATACAAACCCAAATCCCAGCAATTCTGCTCCGTTTTGCTTGGGAGCGTGTCCAGGAGTGGGATTTCTTGAACAAAAAATAACCTCTGAAAGGAAAAGTATTTCCAAACGTGTCATGTGGGGTTTTGGTTTAGGTTTTTGGTTTGTTGGTTGTTTGGTTTTTTTCTTTTTCTCCCACTTAAACGAGAAGGAAAGAAATCCTGACAGCGGGAAGGGT
>NW_010401355.1:0-4860 GCF_000710305.1 Buceros rhinoceros silvestris
GGGGTGGGAGCTGCCGAGCACCTCTGCCTGGTTCTGCCGGGAGTGCGTGTGTTTCGGGGCAGGGGTGGTGGCGAGGGCTGGGTGACAGACATCGTTCAGAGCTTCGGTTTTCCACAGGAAATGGCAGAAGCGCAGCTGAGCACTCGCAAGCGAGATCAAACTTTGTTACATATGCAGTGGTTTGGCCAGAGGTTGCGTGGTTGGCGCTGAAATGCAGTCTTTCTGGACAGATTTCATTCATGTTGCTGCTTGTTTACCCAGAGCTTGACAGAAATGCAGCACGGTGATGCACCAACTTCCTGGGTATTTTTTTTTTTCTTTTTAAAACGAAGAGTCCAATATCTTTAATGAGTTACCGTTTGGTTGAGCTGGATCCCAAAGTTGACGTTTTTTATTTCAGCTCCCTCTGTTTGTCAGAGAATCGAAGATGGAATGAGCTGCATCTCGGCGTCAGAGTTAAAATCGGGTGGTTTTCTCTTCTAAGCGTGCACAGGCACATGCAAACACTTTTATTAAGATGAAATACAAAAGATGTCAAGCTGAGATGCAAATATTATGGGGAAGAAGGGAACTGGGAGAACAAGGATAACTGGAAGCCTAGATCAGGTCTACAGATAAACCCTATTAAGTTGTTACAGCTACAGAGGATGCATTACAGCTAATTATCTATTGTGTTAAGACACTTTCTCTCCCATAAGAGACCCAAAGGAGGGTGTCAAGCAGGAGCAAAAGAAAGGGGCAAGTCCTCCTCCCTGGTGTAAATATATGTGGCTCCACTATTCCTCTGGCAGTTTTACTCCAGTGGTGGACATCCTCCCCAGAGGTTCAGCTGAACCTCCCCTCGAAATGCATCTGCTGTCAGCGACATGTGTTGCAGGACCCTTGCGCTTTATTCTAGCGCTGCTGCAGGCAGGCATGTCTTCCCCAGGAGTGCCACCGTTGGTTTTCTCGTCAAGTCCTGCTGCTGTGCCTGTAGGTTTCAGATGGCACTGTATTGCGTTTCTGACATTGCAGCACTAGCTGTGCAGGCTCCTGCTGAGCCTTTCATTTTGTTTTGCGGCTCTCTCTAATTCCCTCTGTATCAGCTTGGTAGATTTAAATGAACTTCATTCTGACCCTCGTTTCTCTCCCTTCCAGGGATGCGATTTGGAGTTTTCATCTCCATTTTGTTGTAGCTTTACCTGGCACAAATCTTCTTGGTAGCTCAGTCCTGAGTTGAGCAAATGGCATGTTTCTAAGATGCTCAGACCCTAGCAAGTTGTCCATTTTGTTTTGCCTCTCTCCCTGTGTCATGCTTTCTGTGCAAATGTTGTTTTGCTTTTTAGTGTCTCATAATACATTGTTTGGCATCCTGTTATATATATTTAGAGTTACAGGTGCAAGCAAGAGTCAGGTCTTCTTGTAATAAAAGCCATTTTTCATTGCTGTTGATGTTTATTTAGATTTGATCCAAGGATGTGTTGCACACTCTTAAGTACTTTCACGGCAACTAAAACAGCCATTATGAACCATTAAACACATCAGTCTGTTTCTTCATCAGTGAGATATGTATCTGTTTATATAGTCTTCACCATTTTGATGTCTGAGTGCTCCACGGCTGCTTGCAAATGTTTACTTCTCAGGCACTTAAAAGGTGGGTAAATCTGATGTGAGAGATTATTTGACCTGCTTGAAACTATTAGGGCAAGCTGTGGTATGAGGCTGGGACTGCTGGAAGCTATACCAGTATATAGTGGCATAACCACAATTTCATCCTTCCTCTGTGCTCAGTACTCAAAACACTGTGATAAAGCAACTTAATAGGTGAGTCAAATAGAAGCAGACTTCTTGCATCTCTCTGTGCTACTCCAGGAGAAGAGACTCCGGAGGTTCTGTAAATCAGGGTGCATGCTGAGTGGCATGTGGACACACAGGCACTGAAATCGGAGGATGTGGTCTATCAGATGTGGATGAGAGGCACTGGTAGGGTTCTCTCTGGAGGTACCATGGCCAATATGATTTGAATGAAGCAGGGGTAAAGGAAAGCAGTGCAAAAGCAGACTCCCTGGCAGTACGTTACCTGAAGGTAACTTTTTCCGGGAAGGGATGGTGTGTATGTCAGGCAAATGTCAAACCTTTAAAAATTTTCCAGGCTAAGTTCAACACCTTAAATTCCATCCTGTCGGTTGGACAGGCAACCCGTGAAGATCACAGAATGCGGCTATGCAAGGAACACGAGTTCATGCATTATGTAGTCTGAGACTGTTCTAACACAGTTTGTGAACGTGAGTGTTGGGAAAGATGGTCTGAGGATCTAAGACACAAATCAGACTTTTAGGGCTTCCCCGTCAGCTGTGCAGAGCATTTAGTGGTTTCAGCTGAGGTTTTTTAGCCTGGCGTCATACCCAGTCATCTTGGAAGCTGCTGAATAAAATCAGTATTGCAAGATAATCTTCTTTCTATAAATGATTTGCCTTCAGACAAAGTTGCCTGCACTGACTCTTTCAGTGGGTGCTTCAGCCTGCTGGGCTTGTCTCAGGTATGTCTGGACTGAGTTTGTACAGCTGCCTTGACAGGAGCCTGCTCCCCAACAGGTGCCTGCTCATTCCTCGTGCAGAGTTGAAGGCACGTGAATGAAGGTGGTGGCACTCCTTCGTGCACTGCAGGCAGAAGGCCACATCTCCTCGATAAGCATCTTGATAACCTCTTGTGTGGGACAGGGGTAGGGATGACAAAGGAGAAACAAGCAGTCTCATTGGAAGCAAGCCGCTGGAGTGTGCCAGCAGCTGCTGGCATCTTGGCTGAGCTTATCCTGGTTACTATATCAGAAAGAATAGACCTTAAGAGCACTCTGAGGTAGTAATTTTTTTTTCTCCCTGCACAACCAGAATTTTAATGTCATGGTTGAATGAAAATTAAAAACTTTACATTTGGGATTTCATTGGCACTCAAATGTTTCAATTACAAGCTCCGTCTGAACAGCACAGTACACATTTTATATCCTATAATAGACGCATGGAGTGTTATTTCCTATTTCCCTTGAAATAGTGGGAGCGAAATACTGTGTATTCAATGAAAGGCAGTAAAAGCTGGCACCTTTGTGGTTTAAGCTTTGTGGTTAATCTTATTATTGTTTCTTTATTGCTCATCAAACCCCTACTTCTAGGCCAGATCTGAAAGCTGCTTTGAGATGACTGGGAAGTTTCCCCAGGTCTTGGATCCAGTGCAAATCATAGGAGTAAATCAAAGCATTTCATTTTCACAGGGGATGCTTGGCTGGCAGGTCCAAGTAGCTAAAAGTCACCTACACTGAATTATAAAGGTCCTCTTTTACCAGGTGGAGAAATGGTATTAGACAACACTTAGTAATATAGAGTTTAGGAAGCAGGTTGTTCTGTTTTGGTGTTGGGGGGGTCTCCTTATCTTTTGTGGTCAAACTCGTGGAGGGAAGGGCAGAGGCTACAAGGGAGACAGCCAGGGAGCTGGGTGTCCTTCTGTGGAGCAGCCAGCGTTCACAACTCTGCCTTGCCTGTTTGTCTATAGCTACAAAAAAAAATACTTATTTGGAACCCAGTTCCTTCCCTGGGGCTTCTCCCTATTCTTAATGTTATTTAGAGATGAAGACACAACAACTAGGAAGAAACCCAGGATTAGGTCAGGCTTGGCTGACGTGTGTCAGCTAACTGCAGTTTAACCTCAGCCTCCTCCCCTAATCTGGGTGAACTAGAGGATCTCCAAGCAAATGAGCGATACCAATATATTAGCACATCTTAACGAAATCAGTTAAAGCTTTTAAGTTCTGATACATTTGTATGCATAGGTGTGTGTATGTAGAGACCCTTCCCTTCCCAGCGAGCATACAGTTGTCTGTTACTTCTCTGCTTTCCGCTGTAATTGAACCATTTGAGATGCTATTATGGCTTTAGGGGCAACGTAAACATTAATCTAAAACTTACTTCAGCTAGGATGATAGGGAATATTTGGGCACAAAATGGAATTTCATGCCTCTTTTTTGGGCTTTAACTGCAGTTTTGAGAACATCCTTTTCCCCCCAGTATATTTCAGTTTTATTTTTTGCTAGTAAAAAAGAAATTGGAATACAGTTTGAGGTTTCTTACGTGCGCCTGTATGTTATACTTTGGGGGTCTTTGCTGTTATGTTTTTCCCATCTGCTTCTGGTTGCTTCAGTCTCTTGCCCAGAAGCTGGCATCAGTAGTGGTGCAACAAATTACATGTATTTTTGCGTAAGTCTGTTACCTGACAACCTCCCAAGCAAATTTCCACAGCCTCTCTAACTAAACAAGCCATGCATTACCACCCTGTTGGGATGGGAGGGAGATGGTTGCCTGCCTGAAGGGCAGAAGGTTGTGCTTGGTCATGGCTGATGACCACCAGTGCTGGTATGAGCTGGGATGGCAGTGGGGAAACTGTGCTCCTTCCCTGAAATGGGATGGGTTGCTTCAACAGCAAGTGTTGTCAGGAGTGGGACAGGCGGACATTCAGCGTGGGTGCAACTCGTGTTGCCTTTTGAGGGTTGATGATCAATGGTGGTACTGGGAAGTAGAGACCCAGAGGTACGTTGCTATTTGACTGACTGGCTGATGACATTTTTATTCATGTAATTTGTTTCGTTTTTGCGTATAACTAAAAAAAAAAATCCCAGAAGTGGTTATAAGCAAAACCACCCAGAATAATCATAAAGATGATGTATGCCAATATAATTATTCCCTTTATCATGTTGGGAAGTACTGTAAGAGCAGTTATAGGCTCCTTTTGCTTTCCATGAAGCTAATATCTTTCTCCTGTAAAAAAGAAGAGATGAGACCACTGATTACGTGAAATGAATCAGTGAGAAGGCAGTAGGCTCGTTTTGGTAGCAGG
>NW_010401355.1:5187-9997 GCF_000710305.1 Buceros rhinoceros silvestris
TGCTCGTTGTGGTAGCGGGAATGGGGAATATGTTCCTGGGATCATCTGAAGAACAAGGAGCCACTGTTGGTGTGGTTCAGTTCAGCAGCGTGGATGGGGCACAGGCACTTACACTGATACCTTGCTGACACTGCAGAGGCTTGTCTTGGTTATTTTAATTAATTTAATCTGTTGCACTGAACTGAAGCTTTTGAATCATCATGCTCCCTTATCATGGCAGTTTGTGGATGAGGCGGAAATTGCACAGCATGGCTTATGGGACATGATCATTTTCTTGAGCTCTGTTCAAGTGTTGCCTGTCATCTTGATGGTGCTTTATTCTTTTCCTTGATTCCTACACTTGGTTCTTAGTAAGCAGTACCCTTTCCTGGTGTAGTTGATCCTGGAAACTACCCAGGAGGTTTTATAACACAGTTCTCTAAGAGGGCTGTTGGCATCCTGCAGTAAATGCATGGACCAGCTTGGGGGCTGAGAAGGTGCTTGAGGCATTTGCAGTTTCCCACAGGGATTCTCTTTTCTCATCACTAATAAGGAAAAGAAATTGGCTTTGATTTGATTTAATGTTCCATGGTACTGGGTTGGTTAGTAATGAACAGGAAGAAGATTAGAGCACTTTTCCCAACAGGCCTCAGGACAGCTCATCGTGCTCCTGATGAACTGAGGTGACAGGGGTGGGTAAGGGACTTGTTCACCTCAGCTGGTTCCAGACCATTTTCAAACACCACATTAAATAGCATCCTACTTGTTGAAAAGTTTTGGGCCAGATTCTGGTCCGGGTAGCTGTCACGCAGACCTGGTGTAAATCTACATGCGTGGTGGTGCGTGGCTGACTGTTGTCAGTGAGCATAACAGATCTGCTTGGGGGGAACTTGGCTGGTGTGACACTGGGGGACTGAGCTCTTCCTACCACTGTGCTTCAGGCAGTAACGGATGTTGATACTGGGATCTCTCAAAAGATACATGCAAGCACAGGAGACAGGTATAAGCTCTTTTTCCCCAGTGTTGTAAGGCAGCTGAAAGTGAAAGTGCAGGGAGGGATCAGTGCTGCAGGATGTGTGGGAGGTGGGATGCCTGCCAGGAGATAGGAGCATGAGCCATGAGGTGCAGGTAATTCCTTTGGGTCAGCACATTCGCAGCCAGTTCTCGAAGCCCTTACCTGGATAGATCTTGCTCCTGTGAACAGCACATGGACTTCACACAGCCGTAAAGGCCTTGGGACAGGCTGGTGAGTGAGCAGGCGAGCAGGAACCCCTCAGAAGATTAGAGAACAGGCCTGTTCAAGGACTGAATTTCTGTTCTCAAGTGCTGTGGAGTAGCACCTGGACCTGCGAGAGTCTGAGGCTTTAAAATTGCGCTGCTGTGAAATATTGCTCCCAGGTGGGGGAAGTGAACAGGACCAGGGTTACAGCAGAGGTATGGTGAATGCATTTGCATTTTCAAGATGGTCAATTAATTGGAGGAAACTTTGCATCCCATGGTGTTTCACAGTTTCTTTGGCCCCGTGGTAGCCTTGGATAAACACTGCTGGGCTGTAGTGCCTTTGCTAATGTATTGTGTTTGGCTGTGAATGAGGACCTAAAGTTGGGAAAGGTCAGCTTTTCCTTGCAGAGGTCTGAGCAAGCTTTGCAAGCCCCAGTCTGGGATTTTATCTGGCAGAGGTTTGGAAAAAATAGAGGTTGTGGGGCTGTGGGCTGTATCCAGTTGCCTTGCTGCAGGTCCTTCACTTCTCTGTTGCCTCAAAGCAGGACGTGGCTGGTAGCAAGGCAAGCTGCCACCGGTGAGGCAGAGCAGGTGCCTGGGAACTGATGCTGGACTCCCAGTCCTTTGGGAATTCCTGCCAACAGAAAAGAGAGAGATTTCAGAGGTCGGAGATGCTTTTTGTGGAGGATGCTAAGTTTTTTTTTGCTGTAATACAGGGGCATTGTTTTGTATGCCAGCGTATCACAGAAATTAGTTTCACTGAATCATTCACTGTAATTCTGGGTAGGTAGATTATTTTGCCCTGGATTGCAGTATAGTGAACAAAATTGCTGGGAGCTGGATGCAGGTATCTCTGAGGCTGTTACTTCCCTTGATGCTTATAAAATAAGAGTCACAAAACTAAATACTTCAGAAAAATTATCCTTGTGTTGCTGGTATTATTTCATTTCTCTAGTGTACATCTTGTGTGGAGTGATGTATGGTACAAGGTGTTCCAAAGGTATTGCTAAACCCAATCCTGTAGTCCTTGCCTGAGCACCATTCCCACAGATTTTGGTGGTGACGGCAGCCTTTCAAACACCAAGACAAACTCTCACATTTGGTAACAAATTGGAGAAACTCCTGAGTCAAAGCTGTAGGTCTGGATTTAGTTTTGTTAAAAATAAGCTTTTTGAAAACTGAAGATGAGTATCAGTACCTCACTGCAGATATTTATTCCTAATTTGAAAGGAAAATATTTCTTCCTTGTTGTTTTACTGATTCACGGAGTTCAGCTTAGCGACTGCTCAGTGCAGCCCATAAGCCCTCATGCTAACTGGCTAGCCTATTTCCACTGGCCCACATAAGAAAAATCGTAAAAATAGTTGAACAGTGTATGTTTTCAAAAGTAAATTAGATTTTAAAAATAAGATCTTCAGTTTAATTATCTGGCATGTTGTCAGAAGGGAGAAGGAGGGTTTTCAAAATACGCAGTTCCTTTAACATGGAAAAACCCCACAACCCCAAACAAGCCACCCCTCAGTAGCTAGGACCTTCTGTTGCTTTGCTGTTGTGGTTTCCCTGTGAACTAGTTCTTCATTATACCACCGTGCTCACAAAACTTGCCTCGTGCATCAAATGGGTTTTTGATAGCGAAAACAGTTTTTCAAGCTGAGTGAATGCAGGGGCAGACACCAGCGATGTGCAGACTATCTTCAGTGAAAAATTCCAGCCTGTGTGAATGTATATGATGCCTTGCGGTCCGTCTTAAAGAGCATGTTTGGTGAACCACGGGTAAGAGAAGCAGGGGTAATTTCACCTATTTCACAGCTTTAAATGTAGGAACGAGATAACCACCTGTCTGATGCAAAGGATGCTGAACTTACTTCAGCAGTGTTCTTTCAGCAGAAAGCTGGGAGCCAAGGTAGGTAAGTCGGTGATGATGTCTGTCTGACATACATCAGCAGTTCAACTGCGGTGGCTGAATGCTTCTAAAGCAAGACTGAATACAAGAGAAAAATATCCTAGCCAAAGCTTATTCCCCCTTAAGCATACAGATAGTCTAATTGATTTTCAGGAAGGATATGGGCTGTCACCTCTCTTCAGCACACAGAAACTGCATATGCGTGGGATAATTGGCAGGTTTTATAAGGAGACCTGTGGTGATGAGAGCCATCAAACTGCCAGAGCAGATGGGCATGCTGATGTCTGCTGGCTCTGCCTCCTCTCCACTGACCAGGGATGTTGTGGGGAGAGAGAATAGCTCAAGATGGAGCCTGAGGTTGTGGAGAGACTCAGCGGTTATCAGGTGGGTGGGAAAACACTTCCTTATCAGGCCTGGTGAGGTTCTATCCAGACGCCTTTAATGACAGACTGTGTTGGCGTGAGGCAGGAGCTGGTGAGTCACAAAGTGTTTCTAAGGTTTTGGGCTGGCCCTGGATGCTCAGGTGTTGGCCGCTATCCTTGGTGACTTCTCTGTCACTGAGAGTGAGGAGGCACAACCACTGGAAGGTTTTCCTTTGGAAGGGACCCTGCCACCCTTATCCCTGCCTTTGTCACCTTGAGAGTAGACGGCTCTGATTTGTCCAACCTAGGGCTATGCTTTGGGACTCTCTGGGAGTTTACTTGGAACACTGCTGCCTGCTTAATAGCTGCTTCTCATGCAAACACACCCAAACTGCAAAACTGGTTACAAAGCAGAGTCAAAAGAAGCTGAAAGGCCCACGGGCAGCTTGTGCAATCCGTTTTGCATACTTCTGACAGTGCTGCTGAGACATCCCTGGCTAGAGTGAGGAGGTGTTGTGGGCACACTTTAGGGTTGGAATTCACACCTTTTGTGGTCTGGTAGGGTCTGAGTTGGATGAGCCCTGGGGAAAACATCCATTTTGGGGGTAAGGACAGTATTTCGGGAAAGAAGAGTTGAGAAAATGAGGATGAGTTGGTTTACTTCTCCCGTTGACTGTGGTTTGAGGAGCGTCACGGGGACAGGTTCTGATCTTGTTCCCTGTGAAGGTTCGCGGTGCTGCTGGTATTACACAGATACACTAAAATAGTTGTCAATATTTCAACTCATGAGTGTTGGCTGTGGCGTAAGGAAAAATGAGAACAATTCAGCACTCTCATTAAGCATCCTCTGAGCCTGGAATAATTAGTTCAGTTTCAGTAGCCTCATTTCCAGAAAGAGAGAGAATAGAGCAAACAACAGAAAAGGTAATGAAAGTCAGGCAGACCAAGGGGAATATTTTGGTATGGTGATAATCAACCAGAGTGGTGTTACTTGGTCCAGAAAGAAGGCACCCAGGAGAACCTGTAATTACACCGTGCAGGAGGGTGACTGGCAAAGCGGGAACTGATCAGCTGCCTAATTTTTTGCAGAGAGCCAGGATTCAAGAAGATTAAATGAAACTGGAAGAGAGTAAATTTAAAGTAAAGAGTCCTCTTCTTTTTGCAACATACTGGGGGTTTGTGGAGCTGAGTACTGCAGGGAGTGACTGGGAAATGATGTTTTTAAAGATTATATTAATACTCTGTCTTATATTAGTAATTGCAGAAGAAGTACTGTTTCGTGTTTTAGCCCAAGCCTCTCTTGGACAGCCTTCCCAGACGCTGCACAAGATGTGGCGGGGCAGTC
>NW_010401355.1:10137-13190 GCF_000710305.1 Buceros rhinoceros silvestris
CTGGCTGCTCTGCAAACAGAGGCTTCTTCCTGCAGCACTGTTCACACGAATAAGCTTTATTTCTTCCAGTAGTCCTGTGAATGAGTAAGAGCTGCTGAATGATCTACTGTTCTGAGCTCCTTTCATGATGACTTCTCTAGGTTTTCTTCTGCGATTTTGGCTTGGGCAAGGGTTCTTTCCCTGGCTTTCATATGTGCTCTCACATTAGGAGCGGTGACCCTCTAGACAGCTGCTTTCCCCTGCCGACTTCGAAGAAGTTCAGTATTTTTGTAAGTGGCTCACTAATTTACTGCATTCTGGCTTAATCTCTTGACTGCCTTTCTGAAAATAGTCTGTCCAGATGAGGTAAAAATACTCACTGTCGAATCAGAGTATTTAGAATATGCTGTAATTTTGAGTTGTATCAAGTAGAAACCCAAGCATTTTCATGTGATTTAGGACGTGTTTAACTTTTTATGTGGCTAGTTTTTAGGTTTAGCTGGAATTTTTATCCTACTGGAAAAAAAGCCCCCTTCAATAAATTTGGCATCAGTGCTATAGCACCTTGAACTTGGTGTTGAGTAGAAGGAGGGATGTGAAGCACCGCTTCATTACACTGGCCGGCTGTATCAATAATGCAGTAATATAATGTCTTGGAGGGAAAATAATGGGCTCTAATGGTGTAACCAGTGTGTTGCCTGATAGCGTAGCACAATTAATTGTGGCTTTCTTGGGATTAAGTGCTCTAAACAGTTTCTGTTAAAAGTGGATGCCGGGCATTTCAGCTTAACCTCTTCCTTGCGAGGAGGCTGGTAGCCTTACCCCATTCCTGTGGGATGATCTGCAGAGGAATAAAAATGGGACTCATTAATTGAAAATGATGTGAGTGGGTTTTTTTGTTCATCGTCTAGTGACGTGCAAGAGGCTGGTGCTTTGCTTTCTCAGGCCTGCGTTTTGTCCCTCTTCAATTACCACGGGGACTGGCAGGGGGAAGGGTGCCATACAGGGACTGGACTTCGAGGCTTTGCCCCCATGTCTTCCCCCATGGAAGTATGATTAACAGAACCAAGGTCTTGGTGGAGGTCTGTCACCTTTCTAATAGCACCGAATTTGTCTGAGCAGCTGGTGATGCTTGACTGAGTGCTGTACCCTCTGGGTAGGGTTTAATCTCACTGAGGAAGGCAGCTGGCTCATGGTGGCCCCTTGTGTGGTACCCAAGCATGGTGTGGGGAGGAAGCTCTGGGGAGGGCTGAGCAAGGCATGAGGCAGGATGGGCTGCCAGGACAGAGAGTAGTCTCCATGCTTTATCCAATGGCTGTTTGATATTGTGACCAAAACCCGGGGGTGGAGGGATGAGGAGGGCTTCCTTCTTGCGTTGGGTTGATGAAAGCTTTTTCCATCTTTGCATCATTCAGCACACTCCTGTGTCACTTCGCCAGTGCTTGACAAAGGTTCAGCTTGCCGCCAGCCCTCCCCTCCATGTGAGAAAAATGGTATAGTCTCTGATAGATATTTTATTTCCATAACACTTGCAGAAATGCAGCAGTTAAGGACCGTCCCTTGTACTGTAGTCCTTGGCCAGAGTTGGTGGAAGCTACCTGTGAGCTGAAACATTGCTGGGGGGCGGTGGAGGGACTGACAGGCACATACAACCACGTAAATCCCGTTTTCTTAGAAACTAGGTAAGAAATGCAACTTCCTGTTTTGCAAGGATTTTGAGAAATGGGTCTGTGTGTGCTCATGCATACTTCTTGTAAACTCGCATGTCACGCTTGTGTCACATACAGAAGACAGAGGCTTACAGGAACTGCGGCTCGGGTTCCAGATACGGTGGTTTATAGGCACCCCCAAGGATCCTGACGTCTTTGGCAGGCAGAGCTCTCACTGATTTTTGTATCAGTGGGCTCTAGGATGTGTCCTACTTTCTTTGCCATGTATTATTGGGGGCTGGGGGTGGGTAGGCGTGTGGTTCCAGAATAGGAGGGAATGCATTTCTTAAAGCACTTTATAATGCACCTTTGTTCTCCACTTTGAAACTGAACAGGATGTTTATGAAAAGGTTTTAAATGACAGTTGTCTGTTAGAAAACTTCTTTCCTGTTACGAAATAATTCTTCAGTTTTGTATTTTAATTTGTTATAAAAGAGCCAAACCAATACATTCATTCATTTCATAACCACACAATTTCAAAACTGTTATTTGTCTGATCTTTCTGCTGCAGAGGATAATTGGTTTCTACAAAACTTAAGTATTTTCTGGTAGCGGGTTACTTGCTTTTTCACATGTGTGTATCAGCTCTGTTTAAAAAAGACTGTGCCAAGGAGAGGTCATACTGCAGTTCACAGAAGTGACAGTGTGCGTTTAAAAAGTGGGACACTTTATGTAGCATAGAGAAGCAGTCGTAGGTATCCGTGTGATGGTGAACTTGGGTCTGGGACTTACTGAGAAGATTCACCATTTAATTACCTAAGAAGAGGAGCTCGCCCTTTCATGGGAACTTGTTGGAATTTTGCTAGTAGCACTTTCTGTTAATAAACATTTAGCTCGTTACCTGAAGGTGCTGTGTACAGACAGATGCTTAGTGTATTGTAGACTACCTGTAGCCCTAAGCCCCCAAGGTCGTAGCTAACTAACAGTGGTGCTGGAACTTCCTTCCAGGAACAATGGGGAGCTTCTTATGTGCTTGGGCCACAGGCCGGGCTTATTTTTTCTTACATTCACTACATGAATTTGGTGTCAGCTTTCTTCCAAAGAGTACAAAATCATAATTTATTTTATTTATAGAGCTGTGTGATTTATACCCTGAGATATGTCTCAGTGGTTTCAAATTACAGAGAAGCATGGAAATACTGGCTGGTTTTTCTCTTACCCAGTCCATAGCTTCCGAGCTGCAGGTCTAAGCCTAAAACTCAGCAGCAGGTAATGAAAGCAGAATTTAGTTTCATGGCCTCCCTTGTCTTTCTGTGAACATTTCCTAAATTTCCACTCCTAATATCTGATGAGGACATGCTGCAGTGATCTTCCTTGGGCTTATCATTCTTGTGAAAGAAAGAGACTTCAGTTCCATTTAGGTCA
>NW_010401356.1:0-1615 GCF_000710305.1 Buceros rhinoceros silvestris
CAAGGAAGTTTTAGCCCAAACCGGGACACCTACCAACTGGCATTTTGGGGGGCAGGGGGGGAAAACTTTGTCTGAAGTCAAATGAAATGTTTAATTTTAAAAAAGCTTTTTCAACTTGGCAATGTCATGCTTTTGGTGTGTAATTTATGCTGTAATACGAAATATCTTCCTGAGTTAAATGGAACTAATAAATGTAAAAAATTAAGCAGGCTCCTTGGAAGCGGTTGGAAGTTTGGACTTCACCTTGCCATGGCTGGTACAGGACACAAGACGTGGACGAAATGACATTATATAATGTGGTCATGGCTTTCCAGCTTGGGACCCAGCATTGTCAGACTCAATCTAACATAACTCTTTTCCTTCCTCCATTTCCCTTCTTTTTGAAACCTTAAAGATCATCCAGTTCCAACCCCCTGCCATGGGCAGGGACACCTTCCACTTGACCAGGTTGCTCAACGCCCCGTCCAGCCTGGCCGTGAACAGTTCCAGGGATGGAGCATCCACAACTTCTCTGGGCAACCTGTTCCAGGGTCTCACCACCTTCACAGCAACCCAGTCCCACCCCCCGCCAATGGGCAGGGACACCTTCCACTTGACCAGGTTGCTCAACGCCCCGTCCAGCCTGGCCGTGAACAGTTCCAGGGATGGAGCATCCACAACTTCTCTGGGCAACCTGTTCCAGGGTCTCACCACCTTCACAGCAAAGAATTTCTTCCTAATATTGAATCTAAATCTACCCTCTTTCAGTTTGAAAATGTTAGTTCTTGTCCTATCACTACACTCCCTGATGAAAAAGTCCCTCCCCATCTTTCCTGTAGGCCCCCTCTAAGTACTGGAAGGCTGCTGTAAGCTCTCATTAGCAAGTGGTATGTCCTAAAAGGAGTGGATTTCGTAGACTGGAACAGCCGACACTTTTTGGCTTGTGGACTGAACTCCCATTAGCAGTTTGAGCGCAGTAGTTGTGTCCATGGAAACCATTTTCTAGTTCAGTTACATCTAAACCCATCCCTTCATATGAACCCAAAGTGGAGTGAGCATCATGCTTCTCATCCAAACCAAATAGTGCTGAAGTTACATCATGTGTGTTGCCTCTACAGGTCCAGTTCATACCATCTAAGGGACAGTTCATTACTTCCTGGGTGGTTTTGCAGATGGATGAGGTCACTCACAGCCCAGGCTTCATTTCAAAGGGCTGATCCCATCTCCAGCCCGAAGCCACAGCCCCCTTCTCCTCTCTGTGCAGCTTTGGCTGAGTGGTAAGCTGGACGACTTACAAATAGCGGTTAACTTTCAGGTGTGTTAGCTCCTTGCTCCAGGTGATTATGTGTCCACTTGAGAAAGACTCATGGAGGTACAAAGTGGTGGCACAAAGTGGAGAGCAATTGGGGAGGGTGGAACTGCCTTTTTTTTTTTTTTTTCCCCCCAGTAATTGAGGCTTAGGTTGGCTTCAATTACTTGTTGAAGTACTCTGTGAGTAGACATCCACACGATGGCTCCTAAGATAAAGAGAAACGCCTTGTGGTTATTTTTATTGCTGATTTTATGCAGCGAGCACCAGAGTTGAAAGAATTATTAAACCAAGTAAAGCTCATTGGTTTTACTTGCTATTTGGACT
>NW_010401356.1:1743-5956 GCF_000710305.1 Buceros rhinoceros silvestris
TTCCCTAAACTCTCCAGACACACAGAATGAAAGGAACAAGTAACTTGAAGAAACCTTTTCCAAGAGAATTTTTGATCATGCCGTTAGTAAACAAGTATCTCTTGAGTAGTATTTCCCTTTTGCTGTTCATTAGAACCTGCTAAGAAAATGTTGATTTGGAAATACTACTTCTCACACCTTTTTGCATACTACAAGGGCAGCTTAAAAAAGTTTATTCTATTGAATGGAATTTATTCTATTGCCTGGGGTGTGATAGACGAAACTGCATCTACTTGACTATTGTAACTGTTAAATTCCAGCAAGCTAGAGATGGCCTTTCTACAGCTACTTCATCGTTTCTGATGCACTGAAATACCTTTTGCAGTGAAAATCTGCACTGTTGATTCAAAGACTGAATTTCTTTAGATGATGAGGAAAAGTTTATTTAGTCTTTTTGCTTTTTTTGGTCTCTTAAATGTGGTAAAAGAAATCTGTGGAAAGACAGAGGGGATTCTAATCAGACAGAAAATCTCCAGTTGATTTTATCCCCTGGAGTAATATCTGGTGAACAATGGAGGACTTTGATGGTGTCATCCCAAGGCATTCTATTATTCTTGTATGACTTTGTACTCATAGCACTTTATTTATGTAACTAAAAACCTGGGGAAAACACTGTTTGTGAGACAGGAAAATTTTAGTTGCTAAGCAAGAATCTCCTGTTTGGCTCATGTTCATTTTCTCTTTCTGTCTCCAAGAGTAATTACTTAAATATGTTGAAAAGCAGAAGAGAAAATCCAGTCGAATACAACAATAATGTGGCACGACTCTCTTTTAAGAAAAGAGATGAGAACAATTTAGTATTCACATGCCTTTGCAAGGTCCTCTGCATTAAGCACATTGCTGTTTGAACTCAAAATATTAAAATGTAACTGAATAGCAATGATTTGAAAGCTCATCATCTCTGATCTTTTAACAACACAGCTTGCACAGGTAGCATGAAAATTTTTAAATTCTCTGTGGACATGACCAACAAAAATCCATAGGTTCGTCAACAGGCCCACCTTGGCTTAAGCCCCAGCTCGTGCCCCGGTGCGGGGCTGCTCACAAATCGCCTTGCAACGACTTTACAGGAAGGTTGGTTTTCATTTATGGTCTAATTTATTGTAAATTACTTGCAAACTGAACTAAAAAGGTAGCCGTGGGGTCAGGATTTATTTATCATTTTGCTATACAGTGTGGTATAAAAAGGAGAGCTTTATGTTAAACAGAAAATACTATTTATTTTCATGGCATAGCAAGGAAATGCTTTTTTTTTTCCCATTAATTTAGAGGCCATTTGTGTGAATTCACTCCCAGGTGAACAGATGTTCATGATTACATCAGGAAAAGTTCTGGAATCACAGATCCACTTGACAATGCATTTTTGCATGCCCAGCCGTCTCCACTTTTAAGGTCTCTAATTTTTGCCCCAGTGACTTATATTTTTTCTTTTTGTTTAGCTGGCTTATATTTAACATCACAGACAGCCACGTTGAGTGAATTCAGACTGGAATGTAAGGAACTTGTTTTCATTAACCGGTTTTACTCCACACTGTCAGTTATTCACCCACGCTCCTGTGTATGTGCGCGTAACCCCAGCTTGCCCACGCGACACGTACCTACCGCCCGCGAGTCGAAGTGCTACCTGTGTGCTACGCCATACACCCCAGCGTACACAGATACAGCACGTAGCGCTTTTGCACATGACTGAGACTGCAAAAACGAAACTGGTTCGGGGAAATTAGTTCACATGGTGCCTACACATTAAGAATCGGTTCTTAATTTAGTGTTGCCGTTCCATCAAGTGGGGGGAACACTCCCAGGAATTCCTCTGACAAAGGAAGGAATTAGATTATCCGGCCACGGTTGAAAGAGCCATACGGCGAGGAGGACTGATTTAAGTTAGAAGATTCTGAGGTCACTAGGAAAAGAGAAGAAAAGCGTGTGAGAAACTGTGTGTGTAAATGAGCGAGCTTCACTTCTTCCGAGGAGGAAAGTGAGAACTATACCTGTTCTCAAGTTTTGTGGCAAGTGGAGCCAAGCTCCCCAGTGCTGAGTTTGGACCCGTCCTTCCTTTCTTTGCTTCTACTTCTGCCCCTCTTGTTATGTGCAGGCCCACATAAACATATGGAAACCTTACACTGATTCTTATGGAGCCTTTTTAGATTTACATCTGCTAATAAATTAAGGCTCTTAACTTAAAAGCCTTGGGGCAGTGTTTTCATACACAGAGAATAAATTCTGAGCACACAAATGTAGGTTTAGAACGCAGAGCTGCTCTAATTAAAAAAAAAAAACACATTTACAATAAAAATTAATGGTTTCTTACGCTGATGGCTACTGAAGATTGCTAATAGCTTCATTAAATTTGAAGCTCTGCCAGAAATGTGAATTGAAAATTGAATCTCTGCCAGAAAGATGTAACGATGGCCAGAATTTTAAATGAATTTTTAATTTCAAGTCATGTGAGAACAGGATTGGGACTCCTGATCCTCTTCAAATGTAACTCGTGCTTTTCAGAAGTAACAGATTAAGAGGAACGGGGGAGAAGAACTGCTCTTCCAAGCACCCATGTGGAGGTCGTATTTTGCAGTATCTGTGAAAACCTTATTTTGGAATAGCTCTGGGGAATTTCCAAATGTGGATAAGCCATAAATAATTGAAGAATGTTGGCCTTCACCTTGTTCTAAAAATATATCAAAGCCAAAATATTTTTTTCTGCAATGTTTAGTAGCTTTTGGATAACAATCCCAGGAGTCGATCCTGAAAAACAAGGAGTTGTAGGGACTATTAGGTTTTTATTTCTGCCTACAGTGAATGAATAACTCATTTTTCATTCACAGAGGAAATGGCTGACCCAGCTGCTGTAGATTAACAAGGTAACACTAATTTCCAAATTACTGATTTTGTTAGGGAAGACAATTAGATATTATTTTTCTGAGTTTGTATTGGATTTGTGTGGCCACGTTTTGGGAGCGGGGGGCTACAGAGGTGGCTTCTGTGAGAACGTGCTAGAAGCTTCTCCCATGTCCAATGGAGCCAATTCCAGTCAGCTCCAAGATGGACCCACTGCTGGCCAAGGCCAGTGACAGCGGTAGGATCTCTGTGATAACATATCTCAGAGGGGAAAAAAGTGCCGCACAACAGCAGCCAGAGAGAGGAGTGAGAGCATGTGAGAGAAACAACTCTGCGGACACCAAGGTCAGTGAAGAAAGGGGCCAGGGAGGTGCTCCAGGTGCTGCAGCAGAGATTCCCCTGCAGCCCATGGTGAAGACCATGGTGAGGCAGGCGGTCCCCCTGCAGCCCGTGGAGGTCCATGGTGGAGCAGATGTTCACCTGCAACCCATGGAGGACCCCATGTCAGAGCAGGTGGGTGCACCCAAAGGAGGCTGTGACCTTGCGATGTTTTGTAATGTCTGCAAGCCCTGACCGAAAGACTGTCCCTGACAGCATGTAAAACCCAACCCTACTACAGTACTCTGTACGTGTCAAGAACATACTCAAAATTGCTCATTCCTGATTGTCACTGGTCGTTTTGCTGTCTTCTTTCCACGTCACTGCCTTGCTCAGGTTGCAGATGTAAAAGCAGGACTTTGTACTATATCATGTTTTAATAGGCAAATCTTGAAAATGAAGCTACTGTGCTTGATTCTCATTTCATGCATACAACTGAGCAGTGACACGTCCACCAGAGGAACTCCAAACAACATTTTATTTTTTAACCATTCTGCCTTGTTTTTTAAAAAATGAAAACTCCAGAACTGTTGGTTTTGTTTGTTTTGTTTTGGTGGGGAGAACGGTTAGTAGCTGTGCTCAAAACTCTCACCACATTGCAAAGCTCTGCAAAACCCTGGCTGATCCAACTTCACAGACAGAATTGTTTCTGTTGGAAGAGACTGTTAAGTCCAGCCGTAAACCTAACACTGCCAGGTCATCACTAAACCATGTCCCTCAGCACTGCATCTAGACATCTTTTGAACACTTCCAGGGATGGGCACTCCACCACTGCCCTGGGCAGCCTGTTCCAATGCTTCACAACCCTCTCTGTAAAGAAATTTTTCCCAGTATCCAACCTACACATCCCCTGGCACACTTGAGGCCACTTCCTCTTGTCTTATTGCTTGTTACTTGAGACAACAGACCAACGCCTCACCTTGCTACAACTCCTTTCAGGTAGTCGTAGAGGGCAATAGGG
>NW_010401357.1:0-7146 GCF_000710305.1 Buceros rhinoceros silvestris
GGGCGAGTCTGTGCGGGCGCCGTTAACTCCTCCGGTGCTTTTGTCCCCTTGGGGAGCGCGGTGTCCGGAGAAGGAGCAGAGACTTCCCTGGCTCGTTGTAGTGCTGGATTCACGCGTAACAGCTTCCCTAGCACCTCCTCTCTACCTGCAGATCCCCGTGATCAGCTCTCAGCTGGGGGGTTTGACCTGTGGCAGGGGAAAATGAAAGGTGGTATAATCTGACTTAACATAAAAAAAAGTGCGTGGTAACCTTCGTCGTCATATGGTGCTACCCTCTGAAGCCTGACTGAAGCGTAGCAGGTGACCAGGCATCTGTACCCCTGAACACTTGTGCTCTCTTGTTGTTTGTTTTGCTGTTACTTTGCCAGAAAATCCGACTGCTCTGCTTTTGGTCAGGCTAGAACAGGAAGTGTCCCCCAAAAAGGTGTCAGAGCCAGTGGACAGTCGAAAATAAATGGATTGTTCAGAGGAGATAAGGTTCCAGAAAAAAAATTAAATTAGTGTTTTGTTCCGTGCTCACCGTAGAGAAACTGACGATTCCTGTGCTTATACTCAATTTTGTGAAAGATTTATCAGAGGGTGTGTCTCAAGCTGGGGTGTCTGTAGAAGAGGTTATGAAACAAATAACTAGAGTAAAACGTGATGAGCGGTTGGACTGCATGGTATTCACCCAAGAGCTCTAGAAGAAGTCAAGATTTAAATAGCTGAGCTGCTTGCTAATGTTTTTTTGCAACATCATGTTTAGCAGCGCTTTGATAAGAGAAATGGGAAGAGAGTTAATACACCAATTAAAAAAAAAGTGGCTAGAAAAGTTCTGGAGACCTGACCTAGGCAAGTTAATGAAAACTGTTTAAAAAGGTGAACTAGTGGGTGCAGGAAGAAAGTGGTGTACTGGAAAAACTGACAGAGCTTTGCTGAAGAGAAGTCCTGGCCCCGCATGTTGTTTGGAGTTCTGTGAGGAGTTGGCAAAGCACGTGGACGAGAGATGTCTACTTGGGTTTCTAAAAAGCGTTCAGCAAAAGCTTCTGAAGAAACTACGGAATAAGAGGAGAAGTTTTCATGTGGGTAGATGACCCTGGTTTAAAGGCAGGTCTCTGTAAGACCAAGCAAAAATGTTTTCTCAGCGAAAGGAGTCAATATGTGAAGTTTAACAAGGATCTGAATTGGAGCTTGAGGTCTGAGAGGTACTGTAGTGAAATGTCCCGATTCGAAGGGAGCGGGTAATGCAGTGTGTACGTAAACGTGAAGTGTTTTAAACGGGAGGTAAGCATCCAAACTCCAAATATTCAGAAACAGCCTAGAAGCTGATTTATCACTTAGGAACAAGATCTTGGCATAGTAACAGTTCTCTGCTCAAGGCTTGGTAGATGAGCAAGTCCCGTGTTAGAAGGTAAGGAAGAAGAGCTAGAGCACAAAGCAGAGCCCATCGTTATGGGCCAGGGTGAATCTGCAGCATGCCGCTGCTGTGCGTGCTGTGTACAGTTCCGATCTTACCTTCGGAAGGACGCGGAGTGCTGCAAGAGACGCAGAGGAGTAAATGTGTGTTCTGAGATGTGGAACAGATTCTGGGTGAGAAACAGATCAGTTAACAAGGACTCTTCAGCCTTAGAGATCTGCAAACGAGGAGAGGTTTCTTTCAACGTAGGAATGATGTACATCGAATGAAACTTGGGGAAAATGTGGGAGAAAACCAGACGTGGTGAGGTTGTTCTCTCCATATTGTGGTTACTTGTGGAAAAGCTTGTGGATTTTGTGGTGACTGTGGAGAGGGGTGGGGGTGGGGCAGTGGTTGTTTTCTGAGCTGAAAAGAAGTCCAGAAAACAAACAGAAGAAAAAGCTATTGAGGACTATTGAATACAAAATTATCCCCTTAGACTGTGGAAATCCTTGGGGAATACTTTGTCCTTAATCCTTCTTCAGGTGGTTATTCTCAGAAGGCTGTGGCTGACAGCAGAGAGGGGGAAAAGGTGTGCTTGATCTGATCAACTGTGACTATTCCTCGGTGGATTTGTTAAGTATTTAACTGAAATCTTGCTCTATTCTGTGCTTCCTTATTGTAATGGTCTTTGAAATTTGTTTAAAATACCACAAGGTGTGATCTCGTACGTCTGTGCTCCTCATCTGTTCAGGTCTTTTGCTGATAACGTTGCTCTTTGCTGCTGCTTCTGGCAGGCTTTCCAGACATGGTGGGTAGGCTGGTGACCCTGTGAGGTGCTGAAGTGAGGCTGAACGACTCAGTCTTCTCGTTTGGAAACAGCGGATGTCCACCAGGGCCCTGGATCAACCGGATATCATGGGAAAACAAAAGAAGGTCGTAACTAGCATGTGGACAAAGTATCTTTATTGCTTCCAGGTATGGAGCTCTTGTTTTGTTCCCTCCACCCTGCATCTTCAGTCTCTAGAACAACAGATTTTCAGCTTCTCTTCACTGATTATATTGGAGCTCTGTTTTTATACAGATCTGCTGTAACTCGATCCTGTTGGCTAAAGACAACCAGCTGTGATGCTAAAGGAGTCATTTTAATTCTGATTGCATTGCAACTTCTCTTTGTAAGGATTTAGTTCTTTTTAAATGGCCCATCTTGATTCTTCTCATGCTAGGGTATAAGGGAAATTAAACCAACTCATAAAACAGTATTTGCCTCGTTTTGTTTGCAAAGCTAAATATTTGTTTTGAATAGGTAGCAGTGTTGCAAGGGCCATAAAATACAGTAGCAGTGTCAGTCCTAAAGCATATAATCTGAAATGTACAGGATTTGGGTAGTACCGCGTTATTGAGGGGTTTAAGTAAAACACTATTTTGACATTGCTCTGAAGTACAGTGGGTGCTTCAGCATGAGAACGATGCATTTCCTGCTATGAAGCATTTGAGCGCTAACTGTAGGAGAAATGGCAGTTGGCAGTAGCACACAGCAGAAAGAAGGACAAACTCTGTCACAGCATTTCAGCATGCAGGATGGCAATTGAACTAAAACAGGAGAGTAACCCATTGATGTGTCACTAACCTCGAGGACATGAAGGAAGATAAACCACAGTAATTTGCTGTCATTACGTAAGAGTTGAGTGCAAAGCCAAGAATGGGGTTTCAGCACAGAAAATGATTTAACTTTGAGACTTTAAAAGAATTCAGTTCTTCACAGCTTTTAACTACTCATGGGAATCTCAGATCCTCCCATCCTTCCCGCTTTTATTTTCCTGCTGTTTGTTGGCAAGTTCCTGGTGCCGTAAACCTGGGTTACTTGTCTGTGCGTGTGCTCCTGAATCCAAAGGGGTAGATGGCAAGCTTGGGCATTGGCCTGCTGATTTTCCGCCCTGCTCTACTCCATGTAGTACCTCTAGTCCTTGAAATAGCCTTGGCCTGTGTCAATTAGAAGTCTCTAAGGTGGTGCTTTGGTGCAGAGGGTAGTGTGTGTCTGATGAGCAGAGGGGAAGGCTGCATGAAATCCGTCTCCCTCCATTCTTCTGGGTTGTCCAGCGATATCCGAGCAGGTTTCGTATTGTCAAACATACCTCTGTGCTTTGGCACATGACAAGTCCTTTAGCTTCTTTCTGTAAATTGCCCCTCTGGACACAGCCCTCATTTCTTCAAATCTGAGTGTTTGAAATTTCATCCCTGGAATAATACTTAATGCCTTGGGGCTACAGGAACACCACAGGTAGTTGGAAGGTGACTACGGGCCAGGTGCTGTGTCCTGTGGCTGTGGTGAATGTACTGCCTAGCCCTTCCACCACAGAGCAGTTCCTGGCCCTTCCTCATTTGATGTTGTAGGTGCTGCCTTTGTCACCACTCTGTAAACAAGCTCTGGCAGCTTAGAGGATTTACGTCACTGTAAGCGTTATGTAAAGGGTTTGGTGCTTCAGAAGGAATCCTGATGACTGCAGTAAACTACCTCCAAATAATTCTAAATACTGAGTGGGATTTGATGGAAACGTGAACTCATGTTTTTCACTGAAAGGTAGATATGTAGCTGTAATTGGAGATGAATACAGTGAAATACACAAGAAAACAATTTTCTGGACCTGGTTGTTTATCTTCAAGGTCTTGTTTTCAGTCTGGAAGCTGACCTGAGAGGCATGACAAGGTGATGGGATGATTTCCACAGCTTTTAGAACTGCTGAATGATACTCATACAAGCTACCCCTTCCAAAAGGGATATTCCCAATTAAGAACATTTATTTGAGAAAAGTTTTATTTATACTTTATATATCACTCTGGCTGTAAGTCCCAGCGTATTTAATCAAGACCTGAATTTGTAATCTCCTTCCTAATGAAAATCCTTTTGTTGTATCTGTAATTCTTGTTGCTGAAAGGTACTACAGGAGTACATCACTCCCGCTCGTTACCCCAGAGCAGGGTTAACACTGCTTCTTGATAAACCTGTCATACAATGTAAACACAAGTCATCTTTGTCAAGAGGGTTTTAGCACTTCAGAATCTAAATGGTTTTTTTCATAATTTTTAGAACCTATAATTTGAGAAACATTTTACCGTGCAAATATTTTCATACCAAAAATAAATGCAACTTATTTGCTGATTCCTTGTAGAGAGTGGGTATTAATGAGAGAATTCTGGAACTGGTGCTGCTTGTGAGTTTGTGATCAAAGTGCCAACCAGTTGCATTTGCTGGGTATGTGGAACTGAGTGTAACTCCATGCAGTCAAACCTCAGCAAAATGTCCTTTTTCCAAACCGCTTGTGACTAAAGGCTGCAGTGCTTTTCTCTCCATGCCACATCGTCACTTGCTGGTCTAACATCAGACGCTGGCTGCTGCTGAAGGCCTGAACTGCTGTGTGCATGTGAAAATGATTGTCATAGTTAATTTAAGGTACGTGTAGTTGTACATGGAATGGCCTCACAACTTCCAGTCTTATGCAGTAATTACCTTATATTTATGATATTGCATGACAGGGTTGTGTACTGCAGGTGATCAGGCACAGAATGTGGTAAAGACCAGCTTTGACTCTTAACCAAAGGTTTGTATTTCCTTTTAAGATGCATAATGCGCTGAAATAATAATCTGTATTTATGAGGACAAAGTATTTATTACATAATGATCTCCACCTGAGGATCTCAGACCTCTTTATGGGCACTAATGATTGTTCTCTTTTATTCTGCAGCTTACCATGAACTGTTCAGAGCAGCATCTGAGCACTTTTCCCTTAACCTCAAACGTGACTCATACACAAATGTGTGGTTTGTTCCTCTCTCCTCGGTGAATGCTGTTGCGTTACAGGTGAAAGCAGCATAGCTTGCAGTCTGGATGAATAGGTACTGAAGGGTCCTTAGTCCCTAGGGAGCTCATTCTCCAGATTTGGTCAGGTCCTTGGAAAATTTGGTCTCTTGCACAGGCAAGCATTGCATTATTGCAGAGTCTTCTTGTGTCAGAGTCAGGGTTGTCTACAGTCTACTTTGGTGTTTCAGGAAATATTTTTTTCTTGATGCCCTGGTGCCAGGCCACTGAGTGCCTTGAAGGTGACAACCTTGGCTTTTCACTGACTCAATTAGCTGTCCTCCAGAACCATATAAAGCAGGTGAAGAGTGTGATCCCATCTTAATAGCCAGGTAAATTGAGGTGCTGAAACTACAGTTTCAGGATAGCTTATATCAATATACATGTGTGATCCTGCTCTCATCCCTTCTCCCATCCATGTGTTTCTGTTCCCATGCTCGCTTCTACACAGTTACTTGTCTGATCTCTCAGAATGGTTCAGGAAGTTCCACTAGCACAAGAAGGGTATTTATGTGGGAGGGTTAATTTCCAACTGGTGTGAGTTCCTGACCAGAGTTACTGCCGGATCAGTCAAATGCTCATACCAGAGCAGTGGAAGAAACAGACTCTGTAGCGGAGCCATATAAACTCCTGTGGAACTGCATATTGAGGGCCTAAACTCAGTTTGGAGCACTGCTTCTTCAGAGCATGTGCTAAAATTCTAATGCTTTTCCATGAAGGTGGTCAAACACTGGAGCAGGTTGCCCAGAGATGTTGTGGAAACACCAGCCTTGGAGGTCATCAAAACTTGACTGGCTGAGGCCCTGAGCAGCCTGCTCTAACCGGCCCTGCTTTGAGCAGAGTTGGGCTAGGTGCCCTCCAAAGACCCCTTCGAATGTAGATGATGCATCCATCAGCAGGATCAGTTGGGTCAGGGCGAGTAGAGGAGTCGTGCACTGATGGGGCGTGTAAAACCAGTTGAGTGGTAACACACAGTGTTTGTGACAGCAACTACTCCAGATGTCTGTGTGTGTATGTATGAGCATCTCTAAGATCTGTACGATATGCTCTGACAGATCTAACTAGCAGTTTCAAACACTGCCTTTGCTGCATGTAGTGGGTTGCTAGCTCTCCAGGGTGATAGAAAGGAGCCTGGACTATACCCTTCACCATCCCCGGTGCTGTTAGCTCACCAAGCGACTGAGGAAAGGGGCTTGTGCAGAGCTCCCCAAAGGCCAGCAAAGGCTGATGTTCCCATTACTTTCTGCCTCTGCTGGAATGGGCGTGTTAACCCAGGCCAGGAGAGCAGGGTGGAGAGACTGTCATGGGAATGCCTGAAACCACGCCAGGCAGTTGCATTAACACCTGAGTCAGACTCCTGAAGTAGCGCTTTTATGTTCAGTCACCTATGAACCCAGATTTTGAAGTGCTGAGACATCCATTCACTGGGTTTCTTTCCCCCATGTCTGATTTGCCATGCTTCTCGTCTGTGGATAAAGTGCCTTAGCTTAATCAATATGCTGTCATTTTTACTGGAACTGACAGAAGAGTGCAAATGACTTTGTGGCCTTAGTGTTCAGTTGCATGATGATGTGACCGTGATCCTGAGCTGTAGCAAAGCTGTCCAGTAAAATGGCACAGGGCTGCCCTGGATCTTGTCAGTTCCTTCCAGGTCCTGTGTCAGTGGAAGAGTCTTGGCATTTCATCATCCCGGGACCTGGAGTCATGTGGTTATGTAATAATTTAAATTTCAGTTTTTGTTCAGCATGTGTTTAGATCTCGAGGTCAAGGAGGAGAGTTGGGCAATATGAACCCTGTAGCCCCAGACGGCTGAAGCAACAAGCAACGTTCAACACTTAAAGCAGCAATATTGAGCCGACCGCAGGCATCGCGGGGAATCTGGCCCCGCGGGGCGCAGCCGGCTGGGCAGCCCCCT
>NW_010401358.1:0-286 GCF_000710305.1 Buceros rhinoceros silvestris
CCCGCCGCGATCTGGCCGGGGGCAGCGGCACAGGGACTGGGTGCGTACCCAGCTCCCCAGCGGGATCCCCGTTACCTTCCACGTTCCCAGCCCCAGGAGGGGCATCTTGGCCCCGGTGTTCAGCTGCAAGCAGGTCGCCATGGCCCCACACAGGAACGACAGCAGGTAACACTCCCCGCCGAGCGTCTTTAACAGCGGCCGAGCCCCTTTTATAGCGGTCGAGCCCCTTTAAGAGCGCTCCACCCCGCCCTGCCCTGGCTAGTCACCGCCTGTAAAGCCGGGTGAC
>NW_010401358.1:446-836 GCF_000710305.1 Buceros rhinoceros silvestris
GGTTCCGCCCAGCTCGGGGGTGCTGATGCTGCTTCTCGCCGTGTCCCTGGAGCTGTTCTCTCCGCAGTTACGGGTTGTGAGCCTCGGGGTGCGGGCCGTCGGCTAGAGCAGCGTGTCCCCAGACGGCGAGGAGGACCCAGGCTCTTGCAGAGCTCGTGTGGTGCCGGTGGCATTACGTGAACTCGAGAGTGTTCAGCCTTCGGGGCCCCCCCAAAGGTGGGGTGAATGTAGCCTATGGCAGCAGTAACAGGAGACGAGAAGCGAGGTGTTTTGTGAAAGTGATTTAGAAAGCACTGATTTTGAAGAAGAAGAGTGTTATTTTTAGCGTTGGGAGACATTTCTTGTAATGTTTTTTGGAAGTTGTGGAAGAATAGTGAGTTTTGAAAGAGT
>NW_010401358.1:929-1731 GCF_000710305.1 Buceros rhinoceros silvestris
AAAGAGTGTCATGATGATCACTTTGTCACCTCTGTTTTCAGGAAGGTGTAGGCCATATTTCAGTATAAAACATGGAAGAGTAAAAATAAATGGTAGGTGATCTGTAATTTCATGTTGCAAACTGGCTTTGATAGTTGGCAGATAACAGCATGCTGTTTTGTTGAAGTGGCCAGAGCACAGTGGAAAAACAACCAGCTACCTGCAGTATCCTATAAATGATCCAAGGATGTTATGTTAAGGCCACCTGAGAAACTTTGCTGCTTGCTCCTGCTTGTAGAACTTATTCAGGTGCAAGCATTAGTCAGAAGTATGACTGTGCATTTTCTTTGGGTGCGTCTCCCACAAGAGATACCCAGCTGCTTTGTACTTTTGCTCCAGTTACTTGAGGGCTGACAAGCTCATTGGTTGTCTCTTTGATCTTCTTCCTGTTTTTTGTTAGCACCATCAGCCATCCTCAGCAGGCTGTGATGGTTTATAACATCATGAAACAGTTATATAATGCAGTGTTTGCCTTTTACTTTTTTCTGGATTCCTTCTCTGTAAATCTGCTCTGAGCATGCTCAGACTCTTGAGGTTAGGTTCAGGGGTCAGTGAAATCAGTGGGAAGATTGTGGTAACAGAAGTTCTGTTGACAGTTTTAAAAGCAAGCTGTTTGCACGAGAGGTAGCCAAGGGGTTTTCACAATTCCTTTTTTCCTTCCTACTGGTCCTCTTTCAGTTCAGGGAAACAGACCCTGGCATCTGCAAAGCTGCAGGAAAGTTCCCTGTGCCTGTCATAGCACTGTGTCTGGGGGGGATTCCTG
>NW_010401358.1:1834-3434 GCF_000710305.1 Buceros rhinoceros silvestris
CCGAGTGCTGCTGTTGGTGGGGGAGGGACTGGAGCTGAGGTTAACAGAGATGCTGACATGGTGCACAGAGCGAGTACTGTTGGGGAGGTAGACCACATGGCGTTAGGTGGGCTCGGAGAGAACGGTTTCCATGACTCACCTCCGTCTTGTTCTTCACAAGAAGTCATGTGGAGATGTGTCCTGACAAAGATTGTTTCCCTTCAGAGAAGTCACCTATTCTGAAACATCAAGGTGATCAGCTGCACTGGAGGTTGTCGCCTGCTTGCTGATGATGACTGCTAAATTTTATGCAATATGCATAAATAGCCCAAATTTTTGGCAAAATACTGCATTGAGCCATGCCCATTGATCTGCTTTTTCAGGGCAGCCTGAAGACCAGATGAAATACCAGTTTGCCTCTGCTCCCTTTTGTATTTCCTGGATGCTTAAGCGAGTGACAGTGTGCTGATGGTTTATTAGCATCAGCAGTGTTGTGCTTGGATTCCAGGTGTTGTAGGCCTTCAGTGTAGGAACTGCCAGAATCAACCAGATTTTGTCCTGAAGCAGCACCAAGGTGAACTGGTGCCATTGGAGGGTGGTGCTCTGCGAGTCTGTAGAAGCTTGCAAAGTCCAGCTGTTTGGCCAGTAAGGTGGCACCCCCTGTAAGAAAGGGCAGAAAACCCTGCAGTGCTGGTTCTTGTTCTTCCGAGCCTGTCTTTTTGAGGAGAGGTTTTGAAGCCTTGTGTTCCTGCAGCAAGCAGCTGGGCAGAGTGTGTGATGACAGACCCTGAGACTTGGTGAAGAGCATGGCAGAGAAATGCAATTTGTCCTCCCTCTCATTTTCCTCTGAGATTTTTGTGTTGCTTCCTCTGGGAACTCGCGTCCTCCTGTGAAGGTGGTGCTTGGTTTTCCTCACTGGTTCCCTGAGTGATAGGTGTCTTGGTCCTTTAATAGAGGATTTGAGGCACTAGGTTTGCATTTTGGCTTTGCTCTTTGTGCCTCTTGGTGTGAGACTTCCCTCGGATTGTGCCACAACATGGGAGCTGTCTGATGTTTGTTTTGAAGGTGAAGCTGTTGTTGTCAAATGATGGTAGGGCGTCTGGGAAAGAAGCAGGGCATGTGTCAGTGGATGGTGAGCCTGGGAAATACTGCAAACCGTATGCTCGATGAAACGCCCAAGGGTTCCTTGCCTGAGTTGAGGAACTGCGTGCGTGAGGAAGGGCCTGATTTCATCTCGGTGCAAAGGTTTGCACTAAAGCTGAATGGTTATTGTCGTGCCTTTCAGGTTTGTTGTAATAATATTTGCACGTATGATTTTTGGAGAATTAAGAGTGCCTGGCCTCAAGAGATGAGCAGAGTTTGGCATGTGGGAAGAAGCAGGCTCAAAATGATCCAAGTGGGTAGGTCCCAGTGGAAACAATCTTTAGCAGTAGGAAGGCTGCCTGGTTTGTCCCTAGCCTGTAATGGCAGAGAAACTCAAACCTCCTCTGAGAACTGGCTGTCCTCTGATGCCTGCAGGGAAAAGCACTACATGGTTTTATTGGTGGGAATTGTCTCAGGAAGGGCCCATGTCCATTAAGTGCAGGTGGCTGCAACTGACTTCACCTTTGTTCACAGGAGA
>NW_010401358.1:3448-13113 GCF_000710305.1 Buceros rhinoceros silvestris
TGGGCCAGAGCCAAGAGCATCCCTGAGCGTGATGAATCGCACTGAAGGCTGCTGCCCTGCTTGGCCCAAACATCTCTTGGCTGTCCCTGGAGCCTAGAGGTTGTCCCTGAGGTGGCTGCTTGCACCTACACTGTGGACACCTAAAGTTAGGTGAAATTAATTCTCCCAGAGAGGCTGCTGCACATGACCTGGGAGTAAAGGGCAACTATGGCCAGTGCAGTGTTTTAGCTACAGAAATGTGTTTAAAAAAACCCACCACCCGCAAACATACTAAAAACTAACAAGGGGCAGTGCTTTCCCCTTTTAAATTTGGGTTGTTTGCCTGTAATGTCATATTTGCCATTAAGATTTGTGCTCCAATACATCTGCCACATTATTTTGCCTCATCTCGAGGTTGCACGTTATATTCCTTTGGAAGCTTTGGTTGGAAATATCTGAATGACCTCTGTCTGCAAAGCATATTGTATATAGTGTTTATATATATATAAAAGAATGTTATGGGATCTCAATACATCAGTGTACTGAGACAGGTATTTGCATGTTGTGTTTTTTCCTGTGGGAACGAGTGCAAATAAGTACTAACAACACCTAGAGCTGTAATGTGTCCATTGTCCCATCTCTCTCATAATCGTAACGCCTGAGCCAAGAGTGCAAGTTTTGTTCACGCCTCATCTGCAAACAAAAGCTGCTCTCTTTGTAATGCCATAAAAAGACTGAGTTCTTTTTGCATTTGTCATAGGGTAAGGGAGCACCGGGCAACGTGACATTGCCAAGCTGAATTCACCAAGGGGAGGAATGGCCCATGAGGCAGCATGTTACCTGTGCACAGGAGCAGGTTTGGTGCCTAGGAGCTATGGCTGTGAAAGTGAATACACCTCGTACCTGGATACTTCCAGGTACTGCTCTCCTGTCACTGCCACATCCATAGCTCCTGTCCTCCACGACCCCTCACTCAATTCTTGTTTGCACTGGCTGGGCAGCCATGGTTCATTAGATCCAGTTGTTCTACTCCTGATCAAGGCAAGGTCCTCATGCTCCTGGGGCATTCAACCTCTCAGCCTTTCCGTCATCTGTAAAAACATCTTTCATACTTACAAACTAACCACGTACAATGCAAGTAGCACAAGCTTGTGGAAGTGTATTTGCTTGCTGCACACTAAATTACAAGAGAAGTTGGCATGGCACAAGCAGTAGGTCAGTCAGCGCTGGGTCCTAATAGTATTAACCTTTACAGAATCAGGGGTTTTTAGATCCTCTTGTTCTCAAAGAAGTTTTTGGACCACCTAGTTGCTCAAGATACAATTCAAACTTCATATGCTTTTGTCAGACCCTACAGCTTGATCTGGTGTGGCTGTCACACATCAGAATGCAGTAGTTGTGCTGCAGCCACCCTGCGTGCACCAGTCCAAAGCACACTGCTCTTACGGACCCCTGACGTGCCATGCTGTGGAAAACACCTTCTCGCCATCCCAGCACAGCCACCCTGCATCCTCCATGAGGCAGGGTGGCCTTAAGGGGGCTTTGCCAGGGGAGAAGCTTAACTGTACCCTATGTATCGAGTAAACAGAGACCTGTCCCGGTATCAAGCCAGTGAGTCAGCACAGCGTAGCTTGGAGGGAGCATAACTCCAGTGTCAGGTTCTGGGCAGCAGCAGCTCTGCATTAATGTTAACAGCCACACCTCGCACCCTCTGCTTCCAGGCAGTATCAGACACCTGCTTAAAGCCCCCTCCCCCCAGTCTCTTACTCTGGGTTCTTAATAGCCAGATGTCAGCGCAGGCTATCGGCCAAACCAGTCCGCAGCGACACCACCGCACAGCTTTCCAGCAGTTTCAGGCGTTGGTCTCCTGTTGCTTGTTGATCCACACTCCATGCTATGGCTTGTCATACATGACTGTTCTCGTCAGCTTTGCTCAGTCAACCAAAGCTCATTATACCAAGTTATTTGCTTTTGATCACGACAAGATCTTGATGCTCCTGGGACATCAGTTAAAATTTAAAATGGATGATGGTTTCCAATGACATTATTGATGCAAGCGGCTTGCTTTATCAAATTTTCACATTAGAACAGAACTTCCAAACCAGCAGTAATCCAAACATTTTTTTTTTATTTTGGGTAAGAATAAAATTGAACACTAATTTCTGTCCAGTTTCAGCCTGTGAAAGATTATGACTGAAATAAGGCCCAGCATTAAGTAGTTATGTATCTGTAGGTCTGGACATTTCTCCCATTTATTCTTCCTTCCCAGAAGGATGTGAGCTGTGCTCTAGAAGGAAAGTTAATTGTTGTCTTTTATCTTCAGGCACTGATTCTGTAGTTCCTTCTTTCAGGATGGATCTTTCTTCTGCGCTCACACATCCTTATCCTACAGCCTTAAGTGGTGTTGATGCCAGACAGAAAATGAAAAAAGGAAAAAATTCAGTTGCTTCTTCATTCTCCATGTTTTCTGCTTTGCTATTTCACCCATGCAGAGACACCCGTGAGCAGAGAATTATTATAGCCCATATTTTGTTCTTCAGAAAAACCTTACTATTTCCCTCCACCAAAGAATAAAAACCCAAAGTCACTGAATACATATCTTATGCCTTTGCTGGCAGGAGAGATACAGTGTGCAAGCTACACAGTGGACCATTGTAGGCAACAGTAGAAGCTCATCAGACCCCAGAGGCCTGAGGAGGGCAGGATAAAACCATCTTCAATATTCTGCATTGAAGGGGTACTCCTTGTGATTTTTGCACCTGGAGGAAACCAAAGAGGAAAGATTACTCTCAAGGCTGAAAGGAATGCTATACAGAACTACACTGGGTGTATAGAGGAGCCTTAAAGTGAGGCTCTGAATTGCGTAACTGTAGAATGAATTTTAGAGACGTCGTATGGAAATGGCATACACATCCGACAGGTTCAAGTGTTTTCAGTTATTCGGGCACTGAACAGTGGCGGGCCCAAGTTACTTTCTAAAGTTCACGCTCCTTACAGAGAGAACTGCAGTTTCTGTGGCCTTTCAGCCAAGACTCCTTGTCTTGCTCTAGCCTTCTGAGGTGCACATCTGCAGGCAGTCGTTCTTTATGCTGCACTTCAGATGGTCATTCCCTCCCCCAACCACTTATGTGAGAGCTGACATCAATTCATAGTAACCCACTGGGAAAAAAAAACAAAAAACCCCAAGTTAAAAACTGCCGAATGCTCATTTCTCCGATGTGGACCAATATCGCCAAAGCTATCAGCTAGAACACTCCTTTTGGAATCGCAGGAACACAAAATTTCCTGGAGAAGGGGCTCACAATGAATACACAGTATGACTTCTGCTTATCCTTTTCCACTGAAGAAAGTGAAAGCAACAGTCCAGTGAGATGTTAAATAACAGATGCTTCATCGCCCAAAGGATTTCCGATTCCAAAATACACCCAATTTAAAGAGCTCTACCAGTACCTGCGAGATCAGAATAAAGATTATTGAAAATGGAAGAGCTTGAAGGAGACAAGCTGCCGTGTCACTTACGTGATCATTTCACAGATCCTCCAGTTTCTGTTTAGGCTGAGAAGGGTTGCCATCTCCTCTTTACTCAATTCAAAGTCAAACACCTAGCAAGAGAAACAGCTGAAGTCCCCTCTTTGAACAAACCAAATCAGAAGCAGGATTCATAAGATTAAACAACAAATTTACATCAGAAAGGGTGCTGGCTAGAAATTCTGGCTTCACGGGACAGGGAAAGGAAAAGAAGTGTCTTTGGATTTTTTTGACTCTACTGCCAGAGGAAAGAAACAAAAGCTGTCACTCGTGCCAGCTCTTCCAAGACGTTTGGTGAGCACCTCAGTGTTGCACAAGAGCCTCTCTTTGTGGAAGATGCATCTCTCAAATGCCAAAGAAACATCTGGAAGAATTTAGTATCTCAATAAATCCAGCTATGATACTTCTGAAACCTTGATGTCCAACATTAAGAAAAAATCCCCTAAGTAGCAGTCAGAGGAGCACCGTGCTCTACAGACACAGGAGTCTTCTCTTAACGTCGCTTACTCTATACTCAGAGGAACGCTACAGCACCTGGACTCCAAGCAAGCCCTGCCTGCCTCTTCATGCACAAGTCACAGAACAGGAGACACTACGTAAGGTCATTGATAAGGTCACCAGCATACTGATACACTCCAAGAGCTCCATCTTTTCTTCAGCTGCAGTTTTCATTGTAGCCCTGGCTTCAAGACAGAGAGGAAAAAGCCCAGTCCTTCTGTCTGAGGAGGACGTGGGAGGGGTGAGAAGGGATCACTGCTCTCTCTGCAGGGAGAAGGGGAGTAACCCAGGTCACTCCTCATGACTCACCTTGAAGTTCTCCACAATGCGCTGTGGTGTGACGGACTTGGGGATCACAATCACATTTCTCTGGATCTGGAAGCGAAGGAGAACCTGCAGGAATGGACGACTGAGTCAGAGAGAGGACAGCTCCTGGCGTGGAGGAAGTGGTGCCTGGTCCAACAGCTGTCTGCCCTACGCTATACCTGCTTCTGCAGAGCTGCAGTTCAAATCATTCCTGTCTCTGTGGCTTAGGTAGCAATTCTTAGAGAGCAAAGAGGGAGTGGAAGCCCACAGAGAAGGCCTTCTTTCCCATCCAGTTTTGGGACACTCAATTCCTTTTCTTCCCACCTGGGCTTTTCACAGTCTATGCAAGGCCTTCATTCTCTTCAAGAGGACGTGAGAAGGGAAGTGACATCTGAAGATGGGTCAAGAATCTTTTTCTGGCTGACAGGCAAAGAGATAGTAGTAGCATATACTGTAGGCCGGAGTAGGCAACCTGCGTTGCTTGTTAACACCACAAAAGAGCACCACAGTTCACAGGGAACACTGATACGGGCCGTACACTCTCCTCAGCTCTATTTTCCTTAATGGCTGTGCTACAGGAAGGGGCACCCACTGTACTGTGCACACGTACCTGTGCGGGGGTTTTGTTGTGCTTGGCCGCGATGTCTTTGATCTTGGGGTCATCCAGAAGGGAAGGCACATCTGGCTTATCCCTATACAGAGAAAAAAGAAAGAAATGGCAAAGAATCACTCCAGACAGATTCTACCTGTCATGACTATTAAAAAAAGCCAAAAACTAATATATACACCTGCAGCATCACTCATTCAATTAGACTGAATGGTTCAAACTTAAACCACACTACCCCACTTGGAAATTACCTGTCAGGGCGTCCAAGAGGACAGTATGCTGTCACTGTGATCCCTTTGGACTGACAGTAATTGATGAGCTTCTCCTGGCAAAGGTATGGATGACACTCGATCTGCGAACACAGGAGCAGAGACTGACAACTGTAGAACTACTGTAGCGTTCCCATGCTGCAGAGATTTTTTTTTTTCCCGGAATCCCAATTTCCTAATTACAGGCTGCCTTCATCCTACCCTGCCCGTAGTCTGTTGGTGACAAGTCACCAACTTTTATAACCGGTCTTGCCTATCCCACATTGGCCTTTTCAGCCATCAGCGCGCTTGCAGTAAGCGTGGGTAAAGCCCTTCCCAAATCTTCGTCCGCGAAGCCAAGCCATGAATGATGAATTTCCTGCATGCAAATGGTTAATCAGTAGATTTCTTGCCTCAACAAAATCTAAAACTTCCTTCCTCTTCTTTAATGATTCTGTCTACAGTCTGTAATTGAGTCCTTACATGCTTTTCAGATGTTTCCCTGAGAAGCTTTTATAAAAGTCATTGATTACAGTCAAAGTGATAGCTCGTATCTGGATTCTTCATCCTTCCAGAGAGAATGCTTCGTAGGAGAATAGCCCAGAATTTGTAAAAAGTGCTTCAACAAGGTGAGACAAAACCAAAATATTCTAGTCCTTTTTCTACCAACAAATATCCACAGAGCAGGATTTAGAATACCTGCTGTGTCTACTTTGTCCTCCCTTTTTCCATCTCCTCATTCAGCTGTAATCGGATCTTTAGAATCCCTGAAAACTATTCACCTGCAGCGATGCTGCAGCTTACCTGGTTATTTACTGGCTTTTTGTTTATTACTGGGTTTTTTTAAATTTTTTCTATAAAACTATTCACCTGCAGCGATGCTGCAGCTTACCTGGTTATTTACTGGCTTGTGCTTCAGTCCTGGCTTGTTCAAGATTCTTTCAATCTGCTCCCGGTTGAAGTTGGAGACTCCAATGGCTTTTACCAGACCAGCATCCACCAGCTCTTCCATGGCCTAAGAGAAAGAAGCACCAAGACAACACCCTGTGTACAAGCCATGACCTGAACACCTTCTTCCTGATGTCACTTGTTTCCCTTCATGGGAAGTGTGAAATAACTGTTTAGACTTGCCAGGTTTTTGATTCTGAAGGGGAAACGTGGGTACTGGTGGTATCTGTCCTATGTCTTCTATCACACCAAAGACAAAAATCATTGCCGAGACAGAAACTCACTGAGTTACACAAGAAAAAGAAGGCTCTAACTCTACTATTGTCACAGCCCTGGAGGCCTGTGCCCTAGGAGCATCACAACCAAAGCGTCTACTTTGGCAAAATCTTCTTGAGCAGTTCAAAAATGGGATGAAAACTGTAGCGAAGAAAAACTGTACAGTTGTGGTTAAGTAAAGAACTTTTTCTAACCTTAGCCTGGTCTGCAGCTACGCTGAAAGCGACAGTGCAGTGCAGTGACTTGAGATGTTAATCTACAGTGAAGAGGAGAAATGGCTTGACTAAGCATCCACATTTTGAAAAGTTACCACGTACTTTGGGGAATTCTTTCCAACTAATTCTGCATACACACATGAGCTGTTCTGTCACTGCTGAAACTAATGACACTGCTGAGGACGGAAGACATGCCTCTTCCACGGTGGCTAAGCTTACCTCCCATGTCTGTAGAATATCCGTGTTGCTGGGTATTGACATGCCTTTGTCATCTGTGGGAAACAGCTCCTCTCCCGCCTGTCAGTGACAAAAAAAAAAAACATGCTTGAAAATCTGTTGAGAAGTTCACCTAATACCACGTGAGCTCACAACCATGACAGCTTAAACCTCTAGGGCAGGCAAGAACACTAATTCTTGTCTGCGCTCGGTCATGCCTTACTGAGGAGCTGGCGGAATTTATGGCATTTCTGCCAGTGACCGTTCCCATAAAGGGAGGTTTTTCTGCTGGACCCCTCACAGTGGTGACGCACCCAAACATCTCCAAGGAAACAAACCACTCGGAACTAGAGCCTCCAGTCTCATACGTGTTCGCTTCACGCATTGTTCCTTTGTGCCCACTTAGGAAACTGTTCTGTTCTTTTTCCAGAAGGGCAGCGGGGGAGCTAGTTAGGAACTGGGAACAGGTAGCTCTGGTCTCCACACCACCAGATGTGCTGGAAAGAGCTATTACGTGCAGTGACAGCTCTTCCATGACAAAGCCGCTAATACTAGGAAAATTAGAAGAACCTTTCTGTACAAGTGATGAAAAGGCACCAAGTCTGAACTACATTGAACAGCCATTTGCTGCTGTCACCAGGGGAAAGTTCCATTTTTTTATGGCTTTGTTAACGTAAAGGTAAACTAGAGTATGAAATAAAGACGAGCATCTCAAAAGCAACAGGTAGGACGGAGACTGACCAGCCTGTGGCAGGACAGAAAGGCTAAGACTAGAATAGTCAAAATGGGACATCAACTCCTTCACTAATTACTGCAAGTGTTTAGGCCCCCAAGAAGAGTCACCTTTTGAATTACTCTATCAATCAGTGTAATTCGACAGTGGAACAACTGTACGGCTCCTACAGACAAGGTCAGCTCAGTCTGACCTGTACTTGGCGATTAAAGACAAATGAAAAACAGAAGCATTTTCTCTTGCACTGTGCTTCTGTAACATGCAGAGGAAAAATTTCTGACAGGCGGCAAATCACAGCCCTCCTTCCCATAAGGGGTAATTTTCAGATGAGCGTACACTAATTTGTAAGAGAAAGGGAGAGCAGCCTCTTTTATACTTGTAGCTGGGAGACCTGCCCCCAGTTTTCAGGCCGTCCTTGTCAGGACTGAAGGGCTGTGCAAGCAACAGTCTCGGGGTAGAGATCAAGTGCCTGGCTCTCATGGTCAGAGTAAAGCTGAGCACCAGAGCACTGCTGGAACACACAACAGACACATGATTGTCTTTTTCAGCCAGAGCAATTGTTGGGCTGTAAAGCCATATAGCTCCCCAAAATTCATAATCACAAGAAACAAAGCCAAGGGCATGGCTGCTACTGTACCTTAAACCCAAAAGGCCAGTGCACGAGGTAGAGATCCAGGTAATCCAGTTTCAAGTCAGCAAGAGTCTTCTGGCAGGCCCCCTTCACCAGAGGTTTGTCATGAAACGTGCACCACAGCTAGAGGAGAAAAACCAAAGCACGCCATGACCTCCTGGGTTAAAGCTCTCAGGTGCTTTCCTGCACAGTAGAGAAGTGATCCATCTCCTTTGGAAGGTGATGTGGAATGAGGCCACACGCTCTTCAGATGCAGCTAACTCTGTGATGGGCCTGGCCCATGACACTGGAGGTAACATGTGCTGTGGCAGCACAGGTATTTGAGCAGGATCTCTAGTTCCACTAGTTAAGACATAATTTGTGCTACTGCTTTGCTAATAGGTGGCTTTTAAACGAAGACACATTTCTGTCATTCCTAACCATGCATAAAATTCCTGCCTTGACTGTACCAGGTAAAGCCGAGAAAATAAAGCCACGAAGAAGTGGTTGGCACCAACCTTTACCAAGGTAAGAAGCACCTTCAGAATCCAGCTAAATGGATTCTGGCCTGTTTCCCTCAGTAAGCAAGAGAAGGAGAACCCACCAACCACACCTTCCCTGGGACACGTGCTGAGCAGATTACACTGTCCCACGGTGGCCAGAACCTCACCTTCCTCGCATGGCAGAGCCGCCCCTTTGGCAGGGCTGCGAGCCTGGCTGCTGGAACAAGCACCAGCCACTGCCAGGCTCGTCTCCTCTGCTGAGCTTTAGCACTTGGTGAGGTTTTGCCTCTGTATCAGTTTATGACACCAGGTGATCTCAGACCTTTGCACCACGGGTTTCTGCCTTGCTTGGTGCTACCTGGCCCACTCTAGCTGTTCCTGCTTGTCGCCTTCTGCATCAGCTGGTGTGCGGGTGTGAGATGCAGGGGCAGGTTCCTCCTCATCCCTCCCCTAGCACTTCTGGGTGTCCTCAGCAAAGCGCCAGACCACGGCAGGGCTGTGGTGCTCAAGCTTTCTGTAGATTTTGGGGAGGAAAGCAGAGTCTTGACTTCCTGCAGTGTTACTGGATTGACTGGGGAAGGAAGCTGTCACCAGACAGTTAGGATAAGAGTGATTCTGCTCCCTGCTCACAGCTCAAGGAACTCACTCTTCCTATTCAATGGCTACAACAGTATCACTGGACAGGAAATGCTCAAACTCCCTCACTGTACTGATGAAGTGAATCAAGAAAGTAGCATCAGGAACGATCTCATTTACATGATGAGCTTCTCCAGTGCTACAGCATCAAACTACTTGTTTCCTACTGTATAAACACCACAGGTAAAGCTGGTCTGTTCAAGATCCAGACCATCTGAGATATTTACCTTACTGACGATGAAGAGGTCCTCTCGCTTCACAGCGCCTTCCTTGATCTTCTGCTGGATCCCTTCCCCAACTTCACTCTCATTCTGGTACACGTAGGCACAGTCAAAGTGGCGGTACCCTGCATCGATGGCAGC
>NW_010401358.1:13235-13677 GCF_000710305.1 Buceros rhinoceros silvestris
TGGCCGGTACCCTGCATCGATGGCAGCTGTCACTGCAGCTTCCACCTTACCTGGGGGGGACTGAAGGGCAAATGGCATGATATGTCTTGAGTTGGGATTCTCTTACGGTGCTGCTTAGGTACGTAGAGGGTAGATAAACACAGAAAGGGGCTTTAAGAGCAACTGTTCCACAAGTCTTTCTCGGGTCTGTACAGATCTCAAGCACAGGAGCCCAAACTTAAAGCCAGCCTCCAGCCACCCCCCTGTCACCCTCCCCCGTGCTCTAGAGCACCTTTGCAGAGCTGAACACCGGCGCCGCCCTCCAGCGCCGGGCCAAGGCCTCCTCGCTTCCCCGCTCTGCTCTTGGAGGGGAAGCGCCCGCAGCCTCAGCAGGGGCGAACCCAGCGGAGAGGCCTCGGCGACCCGCGTCCCTGGGCAGAGTCCTGCAGCGGCTCAGGACCTC
>NW_010401359.1:0-2652 GCF_000710305.1 Buceros rhinoceros silvestris
GACTTGTAGCCAGCTGGCATTGGCTTTGTTGGAGATGGGGAAAGCTTCTAGCAGCTTCTCAGAGAAGCCAGCCCTGTAGCACTTCCCCAATGCCTCGCCACACAAACCCAATACAATTATACAATTCTGCACAAAAGTGCCTTCTGCATTTGCTGAATTCATTCATTCATCTAATGGTTGTTGGGAAGTGGCAAATACCAGTCAGAGGAAGCCACTGCTTCTATTGCCTAAGCCAGTGTGGCTGGCTTGGGTTATCCTCGACAGACCCACGTGGGGAAATGACAAGGGCTCCACTTGTCTCTGCTCTGTGCTCTTTCTGACAGTCCTGACCCATCCCCATACCAAGTGGCTTAAATCTGTTTGCCACGTCCTCAGCCATGCACTCGTACCACATTTGAGCCCTGCTGTGTAGTAGGGAAACATGGCGCCAGGGCAGCAGCTGGGAGACTTGTCAGGACAAAGCCAGCTGCTCTCCACCCCAGACACCCTACAGAGGTGCGTCCTCCTGGACTCACAGTGCTGCTGTGTCCCTGCCAGCATACGAAGGTCAACAGGAACAGCAAGGAACAGCATACAGAGAGTGCTGAGGAGCAGCTTGCAGGACTCATGCACACACCTGCTTTGTGGTTTTCTGAGACAGCTAGATGAGGACCTGCTTGGACACTGCTGTCTGGGTGGCAGGACACAGATTTCTAAGAAATGCCAATCTGCAAAGCAGCCCCTAGTTCCATAGGGACTCCTCAGCCACTCTGCCCATCACCATCCATAGCGGTTAGTCCACGTTGAGTGAGTGAGCTTCTGTCTGTCTACCGATCTGTGCTCCTGAACCTCACTGCTGATTAGAGGGAATGATAAAACTTAGAACAATAGCCTTCATCAAAGCAAAACCAAACCATTTTGCTAAAAAATAGTTTTTGCAAAAAGCCACTTTAAATATTTATCACTATAAATGTGAACTCCAGGTTGCTGTAAGATGCTCATGTATACAAGATTGTGCACATGCCTGGGAGGAAGTTAGTCTGCGTGTGTGTTTGCAACTGCAGAGGCAGATTGCTGCACACCCGGCAGAGTGCCCGAGTGTGCAAGCGCCCTGTCCCTGGGGAGCCCTTGCTGTGACTGAGTTTGCTTTGAGCTCAGGAAAATTGCCTGTTGCTGCAGGTTCCTGACGGCTGAGGAGAGCAGCAGTCCCCTGTTTGTCAGTGTAGTTCCAGATTTAGATGTTCCTCCATATCGTGATACAAATATGGTCTTTTTGAACATTCTATTATTCATTGATTTAGCACAGCATTAAACTAAACAAGAAGGGTAACCTGAGAGGAAGGGTTTGATTTAACTCCTGTTAGTTGACTCATTGACCTCTTGTTCTCTTCATTTTGTTTAGATTTATATTGGAATATGAAACTTTACCTTTTATTTACATGAAATAAAGGGATGAAATCAGCCTTAAAAGTTCTGTTTGACTCCTGTCTTTCTGCTGTGTCTTTATAAGAAGGATATATAGAAGGAAGGTTAGAATTTGATCTTTTTGCTGGGTGCACTGCTTTTTCCTATAAAAATTATGTCTTCTATTCAACTCCACCCAGGAAAATAAAACCATCTTGATCTACAGTAGTTTGTTAAAACACCTACTTTTCCACCACTTAAAAATCATTCGAATGCTGTGTAAAATTGTAAGGCAAACACACCCATTTTGCTATGTTAGTTGAATTTTGCAGCTTAGACACTAAAGCTGCACTTGCTTTGATTTTATTCTATCCCTTGGTGGCTGCCTGTGTTGCCTGCAGTCTTGTACTGGCTTTGTATAACTCCAGAGGAACAAGCTATTTCAGGAAAATATCACTCTCTGTTGCCCAAATCCCATTTGTTTTTCCCATGTGCCTAAAGGCCAAAAGGTAAAGCAGCTGGTGTCACTGGTGCGCAAGGGGAAAAGCTCTGGATGTGAAATCTGAGTCCTTTGTGTAGCATGATGAAATGGAGTCCTTGACATATAGAACTCAGAAAAAAAAATAGATTTAAAAAATAAATCTATCCCTTTATGTTTTAAGATTTTTTGCATGTTTTCAGCTTTTTTTTTCCCAAATACAGAAAGCAAATCTCTTGTTGTTTAAGAGCCTGGGCCATGTTAACTGTTATTTTAATCCTACCAGCTTCCTAGCTTCAGGGATTTGCAGGTATGAATGTGGCTACCTTTCAGGCTGTGATAACTAGCTGGTTAGCAAATGCGTAGATCATGACCCTGCTTCACAGCCGAGGCATGTCTGAACTCGTGGGTGTTGGTCCTGGACTCTGCAGTGCTGTGGTATGTGTCATGCTGAGGGAAGAGATGCTTTTGGTAGGAGATATTTTGAGCAATGCGCTATCCATCCTATTAACATGTTTAACCCCAAATTATACATATCTAGGGTGTAAAGAAGCCGTGTGGCTTAATGAAGGCAGCGAAAAGTAAAGAAAAAAAGCTGATAATTAGCAGAACTGTGGTGTTCATTCGGAAGTTCTTATTCAGCTGAGTAGCCTTTACCAGAGATTTTGCCCTGAAATTCCTAATTAGCTTAGTGCAACTCCCCAAATGAGAGGACTCCCTTACGTGAGGGTTGTGTATATCCATGTGTGATGCAAGGAAACAGTTTTACTTTTTCAGGGGGCAGCAGTATT
>NW_010401359.1:2778-4545 GCF_000710305.1 Buceros rhinoceros silvestris
TCACGATTTTGCCCTAGTTTACTCAGATCACCTCTATCACCATCAGAAGTGTTATGCGATATGCCCTATTTAGTATCTTCTCTCTTTGAAAGTCCTTTTCCCCTTTGCATGGTTAAAAACAAAACAAAACAAAACCCAACTGGTTGCGTTTTGTATCCATCTCTTCTTTTTGGACAGTCCCATCTTCATCAATACATCATCAAGGGCTCTCATTTGGATGATGCATTGTGCTAATCTGTACCAAGATACAATCGCTTCAGTGACATATTGCTAAGGAAGCGCTGCCAGCTGGCAGGGGTGGCTTTTGTGATTCTCACTAACGGTTACACCATTATTGAGGGGCAATGCATCATTTTTTGAAAGCCTGAGTACTCATTTTAGAAAGGGAAATAGTGTATGACTACATGCACAGCAAATCTACCGAAAGCTAACTGAGCCTGTTAGAGTTTTACGTGACTGACAGAAACTTTATCTTTGCACGTGAACAAGCATCTGTTGTTTCAACTGCTGGTTAACAGGCTCTTTTCTCCATATGAAGTGGATGTAATTATATCCTTTAGTCCATCCCAAGAGAAACACAGAAGCAGGTAGCCCAAATCAGGAACTATTTAATAAAGTAGAGATGTAGGACTGTTTGGTGTACTGAAACAGGCAAATGGGAAGAGAGTTTGCCTTTGACATATGAAAATGGCAGTTGAAATGGTAGAGAGGAAGTACACAGTGACTTAAATTTTAGGGCTGATCGTTCCTTATTTTCCCTGCTCTTTTTTCTTATAATTTTCTGTTGAATTTTATTTATTTTATACTAAAATACATACAGGGCATATTTTTGTTGCCTCCAAAGCCCCATAAATAAAAGTGGTGTTCTTCCCACTGACTTTGGTGACCTTTGGATCAAGTTGCTAGAGCCATTTCTATGACAGTTTTGGCAATAAATTCAAAGATCTTGCAAACAAAACTAAGTTTTCTTGACGTTTATAAAAAGTGACAAACTATCTTTAAAAGTTTCAGGAGGAAAAGGTGCACACTATGAAGGCATTTGTCAGTGTTCCAATTTTTTTTATTACATTTTGGGGTTGTACTTTTGTCATCTTGGAGATCTGTGTTCCCTGCTTAAATTCAGTTTATAGTATTAAATAAAACTGTATTCTTCTGTAATTTTTTTCTCCCATAATCCTTCCCTCTTCTGTCACTGTCAGCCATTCCACTGTCTTCCACCTGATGCACTTTTTCCAGCTTGGAGACAGAATGTTTGCCGATGGCAACTGGGGAAATGCCATAAAACAGTTGTTTCCAACAGATTATCATTTGGCCCCCTGTCCTTTTCTAACTCCTCCGTTAATGGCTCAACTACATTTTTCTTCCCTATCTTCCACACCACCTGTGCATTTTGCCCTTTCTTAACACTTCTTAAATCAGTTTGCTTTTGGTCATGCTCTGCAGTGTTGTTCCTTCTAGCTTCCTTCATTACATCTCATCCAACTTAGAACTTATAAAGAAAATATTTTCTTCTTCTCTACATCAGCATCTCTTAATTGGCCTCATCCTTTTGATCTTGCTTTGTCTTCAGTGATCCCCATGAAATCTTTTGCTCAGTGCAAGGCAATGAGCATTTTGGCAGGATAAGCAGCTTGAGTGACTTCTGTGGCTCAAGGATTCAACGTAAGCTTTTTTTGCAGCCAGAGATCGTGCATGGCTGCCTACTAATTGGTAGAAAGAGAAAGTGATGGGAATACTTATGTCAATAAACACTTGGAGAGTATTCCT
>NW_010401359.1:4636-13744 GCF_000710305.1 Buceros rhinoceros silvestris
CTGCTGAAAGTGTCAAAAGCATTCTCTGCAACATAACTAGCGGTAGGTACCCACTTTTTGTCAAAACTCGGCATCTTTTACTTCTGTTTCTGACTTTGGTGGTCAGTTTGCTTTTTAATGGGCTTTTCTGAATCTCACCTGTTTGTAAACTCCTGGCTGCTCTCCGGAACTGACTGCAATACTCAGGTGGGATAATTTCTAGTCCCTGATCGGGGAGCTATAACTTCACTTGCACAGGAGTACAAGTTTTACAGTTTTTTGCTAGCATGAAGATTCTGAAGAACTGTATTTTCATGAGTACTTGTAGATGTTTGCAGCTTAAACATTTATGTAAATACGTTTCTATGCAGAACTCAAGCATTTCTTGAGAATCTGAAGTGAATGTTTGGTCTTTTCTTCAATGTTTTCTTTTGTGACCTACATCTTACAGATAAGAGATTTATCCGATGATCCTCTTTAGTTTTCCCTCAATTATTCTTCTCTTCTTTTCCCTTCACTGAAGGGGTTTTTACTTTTCATTCAAGAAAATGATTCACCATTTATTTATTCCAGTGTGCCTTTGCTCAGACGCTGCAGGTCACTTTATAGCCTACTGTGCCAGTAGTTAACTGAGATTATTTGGTCTTTTTTTCTCTTTCTAAAGCAACTATTTCCTCCAAATTGATAGTGTAATCCAATGTAGTTTAAAGCCAAGTTATTTCTGCTAGTAACACTTCACAGTTTACGTCTTTAACTCCATGTGCTCAATTGCATTGTAGTGCCCTTCATATTAATGAGCCATGTTTGGGCTTTCCAATCCTATGCTCTCCCTCCCTGGATGGGGTGGCTCGGACTTCGTTAAACAGATATAATGTTCATCTTAGTTTTGTGTGTGAAATGGAAACTGTGAGTCCTAGTTCTTCACGGTGTGCTTCATGAGGGTTATATTTAGAACTTTTTCCAGTCCCATTAGGAAGTGATTAATTATCAATGTGGAAACAGGGTATGTTGATCAACAGGTGAAGAAGCCTCAGGGTGCTTCTCTGGCAGATTATTGAAAGGTCTTTCTAGGAGGTTAAAATCAGTTGACTCAGTGTGGGGGTTTTTTTATCCTAGTATGCAGCCACTTCACCTCCTCCCTTCCTCACCGTGGGTAACAAATGAAAAATTTTAAAAGCTGTTGAATACTGTGCATTTTCACAGTAGGTTGGGTGTTTAGCACAGGTATTTCTGAAATAGCATCACTTTGGTAAAGGGCACAGTGCTTGATGGCTTTACAATTTCCACTTCTATCTGTGTGAAGCAGGAGCCTTCCATATGTAACACAGGATGCAATTTAAGTTTATAAAAATGATGGTTAGCTCAACAGTAAGATGGGTGGGTTTGGATCTTATTCACAAAGCAGAGCTTCAGCTGGTGAAGGTGTCAGAGGTCTGGCAGGCTCAATAAAACTGCATGACTGAAAATCTGCCCTGGTGAAGAGGGTGGGTTTGGATCTTATTCACAAAGCAGAGCTTCAGCTGGTGAAGGTGTCAGAGGTCTGGCAGGCTCAATAAAACTGCATGACTGAAAATCTGCCCTGGTGAATTTAGCCCTTGTAGACTCTTGAAATCAGTCATGCTGAATTGCTGATTTGTCTGAATTGTTATTCCTAAATGCTGGTCAAATTATTGCAGTCAAGGATGGGTTGATGAACTATTCTTTTCTTCCATTCACTATTTACAAAACACGATGTAACTATATTACAATTTCTTGTATTTCTGTTCAAATTATCAAAATTTTTAAAAGAAGAAAAGATCTACATTGTATAACAAAAACAGAAGTTCTGGTACCAATGATTACTTATGCTAAAGCTCATGAAACTTGCAAGTTAAATGAACATTTTTACATAGCTGTCAGGGAATTCACACTAGGCTGCGATATAATTCAGTACAACAGAGCAAACAATGAATAATACAGCTCCAGAAATAATAGCAATCAGAACTCAATGCTTTAATTTATGAATGTGTTTGCACATTAATTTTGTATTTGTATAGTCAAGGATGGATGCTTTGTCTTTCTTCCATGTCTTCTTTTCTATTGGCAATATTCTATTGTTGTTTTCATTGCTATTATTATTAAGTTTGGGGGGGCTTTTGTTTGTTTTGTGTTATCCTAGAACTGCAGAACCAAATAATAAACCAGGATTTCTTGTGCAAGCTGCTTTGCTAACATAGCAAAAACCAGATAGGATCTGTCCTGAATATGTTACAGGATGCAAAGTAAATAGCATGGAGTAAGGCTGGGAAAACACAGGACTACAATGAATAAAATTTGCATAATGTCAGTATGTCAATGCCATACTGTACATTTGTGCATTTCTGTACGTCTGTACATTTTAGATACTGTGCATTTTTGCTTTGCCCGTGATGTGATAGGGCAAGACTTCGATGTTTTAGTGGTACCTCTAGCTGCAAAGGAATTCCAATATGGTGGGTTAGTCCCACATATGTCCCTTAATGCATAGGAAAATCTAAGCTATTATACTTGCTTCAGAAAGGGAAGGTGTAAAAGACCGCATGACTCTAGGGTGCTACCACAGTGCTCAGTGCATTCTTGATCAATGGGTTTAAAAGTCACTGTAAGGGCAGAAGCAGAAGAAAAATATACATACAGGACTCTTAACTAGCTGGGAGGTAATGGTCTCAGAGATAATTCTTAGATGTTTTTTCTCCCAAATAAACATTAATTGTCCTCCTGGCAGAGTGCTGGACCCAAAACATCAGTGCTATCACTGTCTGCTGTCACTATCAAACACATTCATCTGCAACAATCCGTTCAAGCATGTGATGTTACACTTGGGAGTGAAGATCCTGTGCGTATTTATTCCATACTCAAGAATTCAAAGTCTGTTGTTTGCTTGCTTTTGACAGAATCTAATGCAGAAGCTTCTGCTTTGGGACCTTTATCTTTTCATTCTTCATGCATAAGGCTGAATTTAAAAATGGTCCTTATGATTCATATTCCACAGTCCCTGCCACTACCTGTAACCCTCTTTGGATAAATTTAGCTTTTCCTCTGCTTTTAACATCCAGTCTAGCACTTGAGCCAAGACCTACTTTCTCTTTGTGGCACTGTCACACCACTGACCTTGTGCCCATCTCTTTTATGAAAAAACAAGCAATATCGAAAGTCACATTCAGAATGAGATCCTGATGTAGGCAACCTCTGTTGGATGCTATCTCATATTTCAGCATCTTTGCTGCTTTGCTGGCTCCAGCACTTGGAAACATTTACATGCCCCACTGACTGGGATGTGCCTTTTTAAAGTATTCTTCTAAGCATGTCCTTCAATATGTACTTAACTGTTCAGACTCACTGTCTGAGAAGGAGCTTGGCAGGCGAGGTGCAGGGAGCAGAGCAGTGCTCTTATGAGTGGATTCACGCTGTTCGATTCCATTTTGAGGAGGAATCTTTACTTTCTCAAGCACAGTAAAGATACCAAACATGTACTAAACATGGAGCATTTTGAGGTATGCTGTGTGACTTACAACAGCTTCTCATAAAAGTAAAAAAACCAACTTGATTTTCATGTTTCAATGATAATTCAAAATCCATTTCTTTTCTCTCCTTTTTACCTACTTAATGAAATATCTCCCTTTTACCTGACAGTGCTCTGGACAGTTAAGGTGAAAGAATATGTTGTGGAAATAAATACCTCAAAGAATAAATGAAAGAAAGAAAAAAAAATGCAGGTAGTCATGCAGCTTCAGCGAAAAACAAGCCAACAGCGCTGTAGGTACTGACATTACTAAGGTCACTTGCTATGCAGGGCAAGAGAACAAGTCTGAGTCTCACAGTGACATTATTAAGAGGTAATGTGTATATTGATACTGTAATGTCTATATCGATATTGTACAGATACATATCCATGGGGAAAACACTATCGAATGTACTTATAGCTAATCTACAGTATATCGCAGTCCCTGCTCCGACTATGGAATTACTCTGTTCAGGTGGGAATATCAAGTTTTAGAGCAAGGCACCTTGAGCCTCGACACACTGACACAGCTTTATTGACAAGGCAGGGCTTTTCCAGCAAGTGCTAAACCAGAGCCCCTGAGGGGAACCAGCCACAGTGGCAAGATCATGGTTTTGTCAGTGTCACTGTGTGCCTGTGTGAGGGGAGCATGTTTTGGTGGCACAGTTGCACTGGAAAGGTAGGAGTCTTGACTTTATTTTTGCAGGCAGCAGTTTGTAGGTTACAAATGGACTGAGGAGTCTTAAAGTGAATATAGGTGTAATTTAGGCATATTTTAAGTCCTGTGTGTGGGTGGTTTTATATAGGAAGCTTAAAGGGGAATAAGAATCAAACCTAATGTGAAATTTCAACTCTCTTACTTGAACGAAGTATTTTCTATCACCATTTCTTTAGAAACATGAAAGGGTCTACAGAATCTATACTTCACTAAGATGTGTTTACCTTATTCCTGGCTCTGTAAGTATTCTCTCTGGGGCTGTAGGGTTGCTGGAAGTACCAGGAAGTACAGGAAGGAGTACTCCCTGTGCAAATCACCTCTGGGTAGGTGGAGGTCAGTAGCATCCCTGGGAGGGGTTCCCACAGTAGAGTATGTCCAAGGAAGAGCAGAGAACTGGCTTCAGTGAACTGTGATATAGCCTTTGAAGTAATTTTAATGATACAAGTAATGACAAAACCTTTTGCTTCTCATTTTCTTCTCAGATGTCTTCCTGGATGAAATCAAAGCCATCCATGGAAATGAATCATGGGCGAGACAACAGAGGAGCAGTGTTACAAAAACGGTCAGTACCTGATGAAGAGAGAGGTGACCAGGACATGAATTGACCCCTGACTATTACAGGACTATTACTACCAGTCACTACAAAATCATTGAAGAGGCCCATAAGCCTCTTGGTGCAGTTCTGAAAAAATTTAACCTTATTTGACTGAATAGAAGTTCTACGAATCATGAAACTATGGTAAGCATTAGTGAAAGGATGGGAGACATGTACTCTCACATAATGTTATTGTTTACCTTCCAAATTCCTTACCGGCTCAATCCTCTTTCCTCCCATTTTTATATCAGTCTCAGAAGCAGTGTACATGCGCATATGCCTATTTCATAACTTAAATTTCCATCTTGTGGGAATTCAGTCCAGTTGAACAACTGGGAACATCTCCAACGTTTTCCTGCTGGCAGAGCTCCGGGCAAGTCTGTCACTCAGCAGAGATGCCCAGCTAGCTGCTCATTTTTCTGGCAGTGCAAGGGTCCTCAAGTTGAAATAGATGAATGCTTTTCAGGGAACACATCTTTACCTTTGGAAATTCAGCACGTCTTATCTGTGTTACCTATATTTATTCAGTGTTGATAAGCCGAGTACAGGGGTAGGAACTCCTGATTCCCCTGAGAAATTAAAAAGTGAGGTTTTCAAAACATTGCCTGCATGTACGTGAACTCTCTTGAGATTTCCATTTCTACAGAAACTTTCCATACAATTTTGTAAAATATTTTCTCACAAAGTCACTTTAAATAGAACAAAATCAAGTTTAATGAGGAAATCGCAGTAATACACAATAGTTCAATATTGATCTGTTTAAGTGATTATGCTCAGTCCTACTTGGAAAGGGGCACTTGGGCTGATGGATAGATTGCCTCTGGCTGACTTGGTTATGTACCTTCCCCAGGGGGTTGTTTCAGATCAAGGAGCTTGGCTAGGCAATACTGATCTGTGGGCTGGATTGCTTCACGGTGGAAGTCAGAGCGTGATGGCCATTGCATGCAAAAATCTCTCTCTGTAATGGAGTCAGGATGTTCAAGGGCACAGGCCTGTAGTTAATATCTTGGAAGCGTTTCTAGGTCCATTGATTTAAACACAGCTACGATCAGCTTTCAGCTTCAACCAAAATTTGTGAAAATGTTACTGTTAGTGACTCACTGGGACTACAATGAATCCTGTGGTTTTTAACTCTGTCTCATGATGTCCTTGATGAAGTTTGATTGCTTACTAGTTTTGCCTGGACCTCATCCAGAAGTCCACCAAAACCAGTGAGCGTTATAATCATACCCCAATGTGCCAGGGTTGTCATTCTTTATATTTTCATTGCTTCCTAGGAAAATTAAAATGAGGGATGCCATGGTTCTGATCATAGCTTCTCTTACAGGTCTTTATCAGAGTACTTGGGGTGCAATCATTCATGTACAAAATATTATATGCTTAAAACTCTTACAGTTCTTAATCTTAGACAAAGTTAACATTTCAATGTCTCACTTTGTATTTTAGCATGTCTTACTGGATTTCTCTTGGGAGTTTATGACTACATGTGAATATCATGACCCAAAGCATCCTTTAAAACAAGAACATAATACGACTTGATAGCAGGAACATCTTTTTTTTTTTTTTTTTTTTTTTTTTTTTTTTTTTTTTTTTTTTTTTTTTTTTTTTTAAATGCCTGCCCAAAACTTGTTTAGGGTTGCTTTGGGATTTCTTGATGGGTGTTTCATAACAACAATTTTCAATTTAACAACGGTAACAGCTCTGTCTCCCAGGCTTCTCTTCCATTTGGTCGCACGCATACAGGATACAGCCAATATATAAAACTTACTATGAGTAGGATGATCTGCAGTGACCAGAATCTCTGCCTCAATCAAGATACCAGCATAGACTGAGAGATAAGGATGCACATAGGCTTATGAGAAAATCCTCAAATTCTGTGGAAGTATAAATACTCCACAAAGTTCTAGTGCAGCAGTGGCAGGGTGGAGTCGAAAGGTTCTAAGGTGTCCAAAGCAAAACATTGTAGCCCCTCATAAATTGTCTGTTGGAGTGTAGTAAGACTTGGAGAGTCTTTGGTCTTATCTTTGGACAGTAAATCCTAAAAACTAACTTGGGAAAAAATTATTTTCAAGCCAGAGGCAAAGCCAATATCAAAACACTACAGAATGACTTTCCTCAGCCAGCATGTGAACTCTGCAAACCACGGTAATAATTTTGATGATTCTAATTATCAGTACATCATACAACTCTAATAACTCTTTTTATCAGCGAATTAGTTACTTGTGATGTGTTAGCTAGAATCACTCAACCTTTTTCAGGAAAAAGCGCTTGAAAAGAGAAGCAAATGCATACTTGGACTCTTGGTCTCGAGTACTACAGTGAGGGTGGTACTATTTTGGTTTAATTTTCACTTCATGGAGATGCTTTGTCATAGTATAAAATGCTCAGGAACCAAAGTCCACTCTCGTTTACTTTTACACTGGAGCCAAATTCTGCACTGCATCACTGAAGACTGAGAAACAATTTTTGGAGGAGCATTCACAGCATTCCCAGGCAAAGTTATAGTGGGTTCGATATGGGAACTAAGAAACCCTATAAAATCACTATTTATTCTTCTCTTGGTGAGAAGCAGAGCAAATAGATTTACTTTTTCGAGCTTAAGAATGAAGATTAGTGCAGCAACCAGCTGATAGTTAATGTGTTCGGTTGGCTGCTGGCCTTTTTTGCAACAGGTAAGCACTTGCACATCACTCCAGGCATTTGATGCTCAGCAACTCAGGCATCGGGCTTCAGTAACTGGTCTCGGTAACCTGGATTATGATAGCTTAGACTGGTGCCAGTCTGGACCCCTGTTTACATGTCTAGATTCATATTTAAATGCCTACAAATAAATACTCAGGTTCAATCATTCAGCCAACAAACGTCTTAAATATTAGCTAACCTGCTGTTTGATTCTACTGGGAGGGGTGTTGCCTTTCTGTGGTGTTGCTGCCGTTCTTTAAAAAATAGTGATACAGAACAATCCACCCAAAGGCAACTTTTGCAAGCCTGTTCAGAAATGGAGGGTTTAGAAATAAAACCATGACTTCACCAGGCATGTGATCAGCCTCTGAGTTTGGCTTCAGACGTCAGTCTTTGACTGTGGTGGTCTTTGGATCAAGTTCTGTCAGGCACTATGCAAAAAAAGGAGAGAGGTGACCTATTATTTTCTAATAGTTCTTCTGACGTTTTTTCTCTCTCCTGGATCCTTTTTTAAGGCTTCACCTGTTCTGACTCAACCAGCTCAGCTGAAGCACACGCATGCAGCAACCTGAGTTTACCCTTTGACTTCCATCATCCCTTTCTGGTACAACGCATGATACTTGGGTTGCCTTACAGCACAGCTTCTGAAGCTGAAAGCTTCATTGATGTGTACTGTGGAGAGATACAGAGGTGATCACAGATCAGACGGACCCTTTCCTGCCAAAAAATTGGTCTTCTTGATAATTACAGAGATGGAGAAGCACTTTAAAGACTTGCTTTGATTTTGCCGCTCCCTCATCTTTATCTTGCTTCACGTATTTTATCAACTGACTGAGTGTGGAAATATCCTTCAGCTTTCGACTATCCAGGACTATCTTTAAAAGGCACAAAGTATTTTTTCACACAATGATCATCTTCCCCCCCGCTCTGTTCTCCAAAAATGCAGCCAAATCACATGCTTTGTTTACGTTTTTGATACACCTCCAATTCAATTATCATCACCTACCATGGTAATGCCCTGAATACCTTGACAAGACATCATTATTTACAGCAGCTGTCCCAGCTGCTTTGTAGAAGAAAGATGGCAATAACAGGGCAGAGAACGCTCACCAGTTAAGTGGTTTAAGCTAAGGAAGTCTTTAATAAAAGAATCTGATGTGGTCTGTAATACAATGATTAAAAAGCGAGTTGGATTGGTGTTCAAAATTCTCTGTTATGACTTGTTCGTGGTGCTCTAAATGGAAAGCATCCCTTGTTTCATGTCTGACCAGTTCTTGATTACCCCTAATGCCTCTCCATAAAAAACGTAGTGCTCATTTGCTGAGATGATTCAACTCTTAATTTCTCTCTGAAGTTGCTTAGACATGAAGTACTTTTTTTTTAGTGTAAAATCTTGCCAAGTTCTACCCACAAATAATTTTTAAAAGCAATTAAATCAAAAAGACTCAACCATTTTTTCTGAAAAAGTCATGAAATGATAATCTTATCTGTAATTTATTCTGATGTTTCAAAATTACATGGATATCAGTTTTTTCCCTAGTGTTTTTTATTCTATTTTGCTCGAAGGAGTGTGAGGGAGGGTATGTTGACTATATTTGCAAACGATCCACTCAA
>NW_010401360.1:0-324 GCF_000710305.1 Buceros rhinoceros silvestris
GCTCGGCAGCGCGGCCCTTCTCCTGTCCCCGCAGAAGGTGCACGTGCTGCCCCAGACGGTGCTCTACATCGCTGACGCGGAAACCTTCAGCGGCCACGAGGAGTGCCACGAGCAGAAGAAAGGTAGAGCTGGAGCCCCTCCTGTGCGGGAAACGCGGTGCAGGGGAGCGCAGCCACCGGCTGCGTGTTGCTTTGCACAGGCGCGTCCCTGTCCCGCTCGGGGGAGGGTGCTGAGCCTGCTGGCGTGCCAGCGGCCCCGTGCCCTGACCGATCGGGACGGATCTGCCACGGGGGTAACGGCAGGCGCTGATGGGGGTGCCCCGGG
>NW_010401360.1:425-34492 GCF_000710305.1 Buceros rhinoceros silvestris
TGATGGGCAGCCCTGGCTACAGAGGAGGGGGTTGAGTGCAGGGTTTGCTCCAGTGCTGTTCGGAACTACTCAGCTCTGCTCCTCTCTGCTTTTGTTGTTGTTTCTTCTTTTTTTAACAGCCAGGAAAAGAAACAGCAAAGAAACAGCAATTGCACTTGAAAAATTGTTGCCGAAGCGATGTCAGGTTCTTGGACTGGTCACGCCAGGGATTGTAGGTAGGAGGAAGACTCTTGAATGCGTCCAGCGTATCGCACATCTGTTCCAGTTCCTGTTTATCACCGTCTCATATTGAAAGCATAGTCCTACGTACGGAGGGGACAGTTCTTACAGCGATTACCGTGTTCTGCTCCCACCTTGTTCAGTGCTGGCTTCAATTTTGAGAAGTCCGCAGTATCACTGCTAAGTCACGTGGAGCTTAAATTCTTACTTAAATTCTTGACGCAGTTAAAAGGGTTCATCTAACTGAGCAGGCAGCTTATTGCAGTTTTTCCTGGTACCTTAATGCAGTTGTTGAATGTTTCTTGGATTTATCTGTGTTTTTCCGAGTCATACTGTGATTAATTGTACAGGGTGCCCTCAGTATGTGCCTGTCTGTTACGGTCCAGCAGGAGGCATACGCAGTATCTATAGAAACTCCACAGCTTCCTGTGGCAGCCTTTGTCTAGTGCTTCACTTTTTTATCATTAGGAAGTCTTTTCCTAGTTTCTTGCCTTAAATTCTCTTTTCACAGCATAAGGAGAGTATTTTATTGTTGATACTAGCATCAGTTACACATTCCCAATATTTGTGTAAGTTTGCTTTACACTGTTATCACACAGTTGTATAACACCTTTTCCCATTTCCTTCAAAATCTGAGTGTGTTTGCATGCCCGCAGCAGTTGGGGAGGCTTACAGTAGCTGTATTGCACAGGGCTTGTTTTCCAGCTGGTTTATATTTGATGAGTGGCTGGGGAGAAGCATACAGAATCATCACCTGTCTCCTTGTCCAAAGCGACTTCAGCCTGGTGTAGAGCCATCAGGGCTCCTACATGCTTCGCCTTACTGAAATGTCAACAAAAAATCATGCTGCACATGTCGATCAGATGTGCTGTTACGGAAGTGAGCTGGCGTGGTTTACATCACCTGAGATGTTCTGCATCTTTTAATCTGTTACAGCGTAGGTGGAAGCACTAGAATCGCTGAATTGTGTCTGGTTTTGTGTCTTTGTAGTTACACCTATGGGTTCAAGCAGCAATCAGCCTCAAGAGATCGAAGAGGGTGAAGCTGGGTTTGCTCTGTTGTTTCCCAAAATCGACGGGGTGAAAATTCACACCTTCCATTTTTCTAAAGACTCGAAGAACAGGGTCTTTGATGAAAGTAAATTTGCTGAAGCAGGTACGTCTGTGTTCTCCCCTTGATTTGGGCTCTTGTGAAGCGCTGTGTTGTGCTTTGAGGCACCCTCGTGGAGTTACGTGTGGAACCAACAGCTGCTGTGCTAGCTCCATTCACCCAGCACGCTGCGACTGCAGGGCTGCGGCTGCCGCGATGCGCCTCTGCTCTGCCTGTTCTCTGGGGCACGAGGGGGACCTTATCCTGAGTATCGCTCTCAGACTACCTCGGGTTCTAAGCGCAGCTCTTCAGAGGGAGCTGTTGAGGTTTTGAGCAGCTTCTAATTGGTTAAAAATAATGATAAAGGAGTCTGTGCCATTGGGAATTATTCCCATGACTACGATTTAGAAACAGGCGGGGAGGAGCTGCTTCTCTTCTTCCCCAAAATAATTTTGCATTTAGATCCTAAGCCAGGTGTGGTAGCAAAGAAAGGTAGAACAGAAGGCAGCATCTTTCAACAAATGCAGTTTACGGTCCTCATTCTGTCCCCTCAGCAGGGGTAGATCATTTATGAAGAGCAATATAATGAGGGTTTCTTGAGTCTTCTAGGAACCTGAGAGTTTGTGCCTTGGGATAAGCAGCTGGCTGATGTGTGTAAGGTATTTAATGTTCAGGTAAAGCTATTTGCTGCGTGGTCGGTTCTTGCTGAACAACCTGTATGCTCAGTTCTCGTCTGTAACAGGATGATTAAGGCCGCCAAGTAAAACTGAGGAGCTGTGCCTTCAGAGGCTGTGGTAAAACTCAGGTGCTCTGCTAATGAAGTGGGAAGCTGGAGGAAGAGGATGCAGTTGTCTTTTCCTCGCTAGGCTCCTTTTTTAGAAGTTTTCTCTTACGTGGGGAACGCAGCCCAGCTCTTGAATGCCTGGGCAGCTGGCCTCTTGTTTTCCCAGTTGCAGCAATGGGAAACTGAAGGTGGGGTGTGGTTTCCGGAGAGGCTTGGATGGCTGAACAGCAGGGGTCAGGATTTAAAAATAAGAGGATTGTTGTTTGCAGGTCTGAAGAATAACCCAGATCTCCGGGTGGTTCTTCTGTTTGGCTACAACTCCTGGAAGACTGGAGCCACTCGATTTCTTCATCAAATAGTCAATCCTTTGAATGAGAAAAGTATCATCCTGGCTGGGGGACAAGTGGAGAGCTTTACATCACTGACCTCTGAGAAGTAGGTATCTTTTTCAAGGTAAATTGTAAAGAAGGTTTAAAATTGGAAAAACACCGCAGGAGCTTTATCATTTTAGTGATGTCATATTGGAAATGCCCACTAATAGCAGTAAAATTATACTTTTTTTTTTTTTTTAAGAGAATGAAGTCCAACTGCTACACTGTGATCTAGCCAGAAAAGCTGGAAGTTTTGTATGACTGGGTTACAAGCTGGATTCTGGAAACCCAGCTAGGAGAAACCCACTGTGACAGGGATTTTTCAGCTTCAGATACCCGCCATGTGTTTATTGGAGTCTGTGTTTACTCTCCAGCTTGCAGATAAATGATCACTCATTGTGGCAGAGACCATTTATGTGAACATTTCGTTTCCCTGAGCCTTGTTTCGGTTGACATTACGGAGCAGTGGCTGAACATGCCAACAGGACTGTGCCCCAGGAGCATATCACACCTGATATGCTGCTGGAGGACGTGGCATTGGCAGCAGCACGCTAGATCTCATCCAGCTTAACCCCCTTCCCTTGGCCAAGATCCCTGCAGGGCAGTTTGGGCTCCAGTTGTTCCAGCTGCACTGCTGCACAGGCAGAGCCCCTTGTGCCGTCTGACCCATGGGGGCTGGTGCACCCTCTCTGGAGTGTCCTGTGCAAACACTGCTGCGGGCTCCCCGCATGCCAGCGTAGGTCTGGACTCCGTGGGAGCAGCAGCATTGTTCTTGCAGCTGATGCACGGCAGCTGCGCCATTGCTCTAGCTAAGAGCTGACCGTGTATTAAATCATTGCTAATCAAGCACAGTAGGGAAGCAGTAAAACCAGCGTGTCCTGGCCAGCCAGGGAGACTTAAAGCAATATGAATCTGAAGCCATTACTGACTGCTGCCTGGTCTGATGGGTGACAGTGGAGTACCTTTGCTTGTCTTCAGTTAACTGATTGTTTAGTTGGAATTGCAGAGCTGAAACATACACGAACTGCTGAATTTGGCATGTATTTGAAAGGTAGATTTACACTTAATCCCTGGTAATGGATGTGGAAGCTTTTCCTCATGAAAGGTTGCTAAAGGAAGAAGAAAGATGGCCAAAATTCTAGGGCCATGGTTTGTTTTTCAACTGTGGGTGGCTTTCAGAACCACTAGGATGTTGATCTGCTTTGAAACCTGCTTCTGCTGCTGCAGGAGTTTATTGGGGTGAGAAGGGGTCTCCCTGGAACGTTCTCTAACTGGGTGCCTGTTGCCTTGCAGTCACAACGCCCAGCCCGGCGATGCGTGCGGCGTGGTTGGGCTGGCTTTCAGCGGTCCCCAGATCCAGAGTGCCACTGTTCTGTTAGACCAGGATGTGGCTGATGAGAGGACAGCAGAAGCCGCCATGCAGCGTCTCAAAGCAGCAAACATCCCTGAGTGTAACACCATTGGCTTCATGTTTGCGTGTGTTGGCAGAGGATATCGGCATTACAAAACCAAAAGGAACATGGAAGCGGATGCGTTTAGGAAGTTTTTTCCAAACGTTCCCCTCTTTGGCTTCTTTGGACATGGGGAAATAGGATGTGATCGAATAGTTACCGGGAATTTCATATTAAGAGAATGTAATGACATAAAGGATGACCTGCTCCATGGTTACACCACCGTTATGACTCTTATTCATCTTGGTTCAACTAAAGCAAACCAAGCGTAAATGTGTTCTTCATGCTTCAGTGAGCTGTTTGTTTCGCTCCAGAAAGCTGAGAAGTCTGGAAGAGTGGACATCTTGCAATCAGATCCCCTTCCAAAACGTAAACATCACTTTGGTAACACTATCGAACCTTGTAGTCGAAATAGAGTTTGATATAATAGCTGTGCGAAAGCTTTGCATTTTGTGTAATCCCCCGAACACATCAGAACTGCAGGTACGTGGTATCTGGTGGCATTCTGCAGCTGAGGAAAGTTCTTCCAGAATGAGACTGGTTTGCGCAAATGGCGGTTGGAGTCCAAATAGCAACATGCGGAAAGAAGCGGATCTTTGGTGAGCTCTGTTTACGTATGTGAAGCAGTCTGGCAGAAACTGCTGAGGTACTAATGCACAAAATCCACCATTTCCTGGGGTTTTTTTCGAGACAGACGCACCACCTGCCCAGACTTGAGTCCTACTTACAGAACTGAATGGTTTTACTCGATAAGGTGAATGAAAATCTTTAGAGGAAAATAACAAAGCGCTCATTAAATAAAGATGACAATACGTAAAAGTACCTTGCCTTCTGTTCTTAGAGAAGATGCTCCTATTTAAAGAGGTGTTGTCCGGTTACAAGCTTGTCTTAAATGCCTGCTTTGGAGTAGTACCTGATACTTTCTGTACCAGCAGTTTCAGTCTTCGTGTGTTTAAGTTGCCGTGATCCAAATGCACTGGCTGCCTTCTCTTTTAGATTCTCTTGTGGCATGGTGTTCTCTATTACAAAAACCTTTAACTCCAGCGTGCTAAAAATTTAAGACTACTTAGTATCTTTAAGTTCCTTCAGAATTTTTTTTTTCCTTTTTAGTGAGAAATTGGGCCACGCAAGATCTGGCTGTGTTGTATTGGTGTAGAGCCTTTAACCAGCGCTTGTGCCTTTGCGTGTTTCTCCCATGCTTTTATGTCAGTCGCTTGTTCTGGCTGCTGCAGCTGGAATGCAGTAGAAGTTCAAGTAAGTGAAGGCAGCGTAGTCTCAGTATAGCTAATAATATATTTGTTCCCTTTTAAATTATGTCCTCATTTTTATTTTCACATAGTAATAGAATGACAAGAAAATCAGGTTAATTTTTCACCATTTCACCGAACGTCTAAATACCAAATCAGGCAGCTGGCCCATTTTCAGTGTAGTGAAAATACTCAGCTGTCTGCTGGGGTATTTTGCTTTAAATGTACCAGTCGAGACGACAGCTGGCAACTTTTTGCCCATGTCTAGTTAAAACTTCTCCTGAGCTTGGCCTAACAAGCTGAGGTGGAGGTGTGTCTGTCCTGAGAGTTAACTGCTGATTTCAGTGGGTGCTGAGCACCGACAGCACTTTCCCATGGCTGCGCTGCTGATGGTTTTTTTAATTAGAGGGCAGAGGATGAGCTGTGAACTCCCAGTGGCCTTCTGGGGATAAGGAGACAAGTAAAAGTGTGGGTGTGGCTTGGGAAATGTTTAGTTACTGCATTTAGAAGGAAAGCTATTTGGAAATGGGGTATGCTTGCATTTTAAGAGAATCCTCTCAGAAGGAGAGGCATACGTGTTTTTTCAGCGTAAATGGAATGTCATGTTTGGCCCTTTTTGTCTGCATAAGCTCCATGTTTAACAGGAGGCAAAGAAAATGTGTAATTTCTGTGACACGGACAGGATTCCTGTAGCTGTTGGCATGAGTTAGGGCCTAGTCAGCATCGCGATAGCATAAGCCCATGAATTTTATCTGAACTTTCTGCTGTAGTGGATGTAGATGAAGTGTGATCAACCACACTGTCCTGAACAACAGCGTAGACGTGTCCGGGAGATGGTGAGCTCCAGCAGTGGCGCAGCCAAGCGGGAAATGAGAGAGTGGTTTGAAGGGGCCAGTCATCATCGAGGTTCTGTAGCTGCCCAGTCCTGTCCTGAGGACGCTTCAGAGGTAAACATAGTACAGAAAAGAGGCTGGGGGGAACGCTGCACCGAGTCGCGGATCACCCACCTCTCCAGCCTCGGGGAGTGGGGATGGGCCCAGGGGACCCCAGAACCACACACACTGCATGGCTGGAGCTGCTACGCTGTCTCTCCCAGACGGCATCATGTCTTCCAAGCGACAGGGAAGTGGCGTCATCGATAAAATTGCAACATCTGTCATTAAAGCATTTTGCTAACCAAATTCATTTTGCCTCCACACTGTCATTTACTCTTCAACCACGACAACTCCTGAGCGAAACGAAAATAGATTTGAGTTGCACTTACCAAAAGGCAGAGCTTGTTCTTAATTGATAGGCAGTTTTTCAATACCTCTGTCATTCAAGAAATAACGGTGGAGTTTTAACGTGGGCAGTTAGCTAAATGACTATTGGCATTGAGGCAAATGTGGATAGCAGGACTGCTCTACAGACAGGTACCTGCAGGTCCAGTGCTGATGGGAGCATTTCCAGCCAGAGGATCTAAGCCCTGAGGGACCACAACTGGATTTTTGGTTTTGATAAGAAAAAAAGAAAACCTTGAAAGTCACAGGACCTGGAGGAAGGAGGGATGGCTTTGCTGACAAAAGGTAAAAGACATTCTTTTTCCCCATGTTTTGAGTATGAATAATGTTTCATTGCACTCTTTTTCTTACTGCATCATTCAATTAAACTATAGGTTTCAAAAACAGGCAAACGGTGTGATGTATAACCTCATACTTCCACACCCTAACCAGCAACTACCAAACATAAAACTATAATTTTTATTTTAAAATTACTAATCCAAAAGTCCCTTCAGCAAGAATAATTTGATGAAGAGTCGAATTACACTAAGTTGTCAAAACTGTACCACCAGAAACCAATTCTGCATAAAGTGCATAGTCGGTGAACTTGAGTCTTGCTGCTGTCTGTGTGAGATTTGTTTGGGCCCAGGTTAATACTGGAACAAGCCGCCTTTTAACAGATGAATGAGTCACGCCGCATCCTGCCCCCTTAGCAGGCAACCGATAGTAAACCGATGCAGCCAAACTTCCGCTTCAGTGAGCAGCAGAGAAGGCTCGAGAAGAACGTTAAACCCTAGACTGAAGTTTGAAAGAACAAGTGGTTACATATGGTTCTTGGTTAATTTTTAGTTAAAAGTCTACCTCAAGTGCCATTACCCACTCTCAGTTTATTTTTGTCCCTTTAAAAATGGAGACCTTGTTTCTACTAGAAGTAACTAGCTGTGTTCATTAGCTTTGCTATCGACCTCCCTGTCGTTCCCGAAACCCTAGTGTCTGCCAAATGAGAGAGTAATTTAAAAACCTTTGCTGTTCAGATACTCAGTGGGATGACAGAGGAAAACAACGCTTGAGGTCTGGGAGTCTGCATAGTAGGAAGTAACAAAGATAGTAAACAAGTAAATTTAAAAGGTCTTTTATAGGGTCTTTTGTATCATCTCTGAGCACTGAAAACATTAAGAAAATATTTCCCCACTGATTATTTTTCATGATTATATTGTGGAGAAAGATCTTTTTTTCGCTGTACGAGTCTGTGCTGGATCTCTAAAATACATTCCATCTTAATGCAGCAGTTGTATTTTGTGCACACAAAAGCAGGTACGATGACCGTTAGAATCTTCATTATCAAGTTTCTCACTTGACTTTTTTTTCCTGTTCCTAAGCCCGTTTCTCAGCCAGCCGCAGGCTCCAGAAGAGGCTCTGGAGGGGCTCTGGAGGGGCTCTGGAGTAGCTTGAGGGCGTTACCTCTAGGAATGTGTCTCCAGAACTGCAGGCTCAAAGGCGTGCAGGGAGGTAAACTGAGCCGGCTTCTGGCGCTGGTGGTGTGCCTTGGTCCTGTACCACAGCTTTAGGTCAAGCAAGTACGAGTTCAGTCGTTGTAGGGCCCTGGTTCTCATTGCTGTGAGCCTACCAGCACTGCACAACAAAGTAAGGTGTTTTTCTAAACAACGTACAGAGACAGTGAAAAACTGGAAACTGTTTTTCCAAAGGAAAGGCATAAGATAGGTTTGGATTATCTGGAAATTGGATTATCTGGATATTTATGGTAGCATTATTAGCAAAGAAATAGCTGATTGGTATTTTTTTCCAAGTGCTTTGATAATTTAGGAGCAAAAACTTTCTTCCAAATCAATGGGATTTGCTTCTAAATGCTTTTAAAAAACAGTTTATAAATTGCCATCATCACATTTCACAGCTAGATCCTCACTGAGATTAGCGGGTAGCACAGACTTCTCAAAATAAATGTTTCAGAGTGATTCACATCACTGAATCAGTGGCAGTCATGTCACCTTTTCCAGATAAATGTTCACAGCTATAAGAGTTAGAAACAGCTTTTTAAAAATAAGCTCATCTTTGTTGAGCTGTCAGTATGGCACCAGTGAAAGCAAACACCAATCCCCTCAAAACAGGAACCCTCCTAGAATCTCCAGAACTGGTGAAAATGACTGAACAGTTTGAAACAGTTGAAAATAGTTTTCAACTTTTTTTGGACTTTCATGTTTTTTGAAGTATTTTGAAAAATTCTGTGATGGAGAACGTAAAACCTAGATTCAAATTACAAAGCTCTGTTAAAAAATGCCACCAGTGGATGCTCAGCTACATTTTTACAGCCCATCATTTGTCTGTACAGAAGCGGTACTCAAAAAGTATCGTTACTGACATCGAGAGGACAGTTTGGAAAGTCTCTTGTAACGTTCACTGAGAAACAAGGTTCAAATGTTACACTGACGGAGAGGTCCACGTAAAAGTGTTAGAAATTGGCTGTAGTTCTAATTTGGGGGGTGGAACCAGCATTATCTTCTTGTTCTTTCAGGTTCTACAGCTTCAGGTTCTTTACACACCCTTAGCTAGAGAAATAAACCCTGGGGAAAGGTTTTGTGGAGTATCAGTCCCAAACGTGGAACCGAGTGGTCACCTGCCGATCGGTATTTCACAGATCTTCCATCTGGTACTTTGCTGTCAAGAAATAACCTCTCACATTACACATGCACGATGCTGAACAGTTGACAGAGAAAGGCAAGAACCGACTTTGGATAAGCACGAGCAGATAATGTTACGTACAATAACAAAAACAGTTCGGGGTTTTTTTAAACACCTTTAGACATGCACATGTTTTTTGTTTGCTCATTCTCCCCCAAAGTGCCGGAAGTAATGCAGTACTTTGTTGAAAGAAGTGCTTTTTTCACTAATCGTAACAACGAAACTCAAGTACCTTATGTCTGGATTCTTTTGATTATTCCATACAATCTGAGCTATAGGATGAAGAGATGGGATACATCTCTTCAAGTATACAGAAGTCGACAACAGGCATTACCGCCGAGAGAGGTACAGTGAACATACGCTTTCTGCTCATCTAAATAACGTTGCCAGAGAACCGTAATGCAGTTGAGTTCTTGGTTTTTTCCCAGACTTAGACAGATACGTTCTTAATTAATATCCCTGTGTTTAAATTTGGGCATAGTACAAGTGAAAACTCTCAGCCAAACTAATCCACAGTCTTTACAGTTCGTACTGGAAATAGCTTGATGTCCCTCAAATCTGAAAAGGTGTGAAATACCAGAGGAACATAACGGAGCGGGTTGTTTTGGATTGGTTTTTAATGCCCAAGAGTTGGGTGTTCCGTGTTAAATCCGTAGCCACCTTTGGGCAAAGCTCTCCCTCTCCCTTGGGCAGTCACCTGCAGGTACGTATCTCTTGATAGAGAATTTGCTGGACATGTGGAAGGAATTTTTAGGCTCCTTTCAGGTGAGCTCACCGCCTTCCCTTTCCGCCAGGCCAGGTCAGCTCGGTAGCTCGTAGTCAGAACACTCACAACAGAAAGCAAGGGCACAGACACCGTTTCTGTTGCACCAACTTCCCTCCCCCATTTCGTCTCCACTTTACATTTTCAAGTGAGTGAGTCATACTGTGAGAGCCCTTCCACTGCTCTTTGAGAATGCAGTAAATGGTGAATGGGCCTCACAGCTTTGGGAGGCACCTTTTAAAATGGGACGTGCTACCAAATGGACTGTCCGTTGGTCTTCCTGCTTAATGTTTAACAACATAAATCAGAAGACAGTGCAGCACAGAGAAACCCTGTTGTTTTCTCTGAACAGCTATTTCTTCTCCTTTCATTGTACTTGGCCCCTGCGTTTGTGTGGGCTACTAAGGAAAAAAAAGTGTACCCTGAGTAACATATAAGCCACCTTTTACTTAGATTCTTAAAGAGATTTCCTGCTAATGGCTGGCATTTCGCTTGGCAAGTGATCGTAAGGTTTTTGCAACCCACTATGAAGAGACCTTTACTACAAGAAATCATTGTGTAATCGTGTAAGTGGCGGTTCCGCGGATATTAGTCTTTTCCGCTTTTCTTCCCTCCATAACATCTCGGCCGGTGGAGGGGTACTTTTAAAGCCATGAGATCTTACGTTTCATGAAAACAGGAGTCAAGCTCATCCCTGCGTATACATAAAACACTTTTATTTCAGATTCCAGTGACTCCATCCCCAGGATCTAACCATTGGAACCAGTGTTCTTTCAGCTTTATTGCTCACAGGACTACTTGCTTGATTTTGTAAGCAAGCTTTGCTAGAGTGTTGAACTGTCTTACTAAATTCTGTGTAATGTTGGCTACCCTGTACTTTCTGTGGCATTTGACCACCTTAAAATGAATTTGTAGCCTGATCTCATCTTGCCCTGAATGTCACACTCGCAAAGCTTGTGAACTGAAATAATTAACTTTAGAAGCTGAAACGTTCTCAAATGCCACGGGTGTGAAGCAGTCGGAATTGCTAACAGGACTTCCTTCAAAGATAACGTTGTTTCATAAAGCAACTTGTTTGCATTTAAACACGGTTTTGGTTTATTCATCCTCACTTTTTGTACAAATTGTTTCCCGAATAATGCAAACAAGATTGGTAAGAGCAAATCGCTATTCCCTGTCTGCCTAGAAAGCTGAGAGGGTTCCAAGAGCTTGCAGAGTACAATGTCAGTCCATTTATTTCTTATATCCTCTATTAATAGTTCCTTCCAGAATTTCCACTGAAGTTGACCACAAGCCTTTTCCTTCTTCAAAGAAAACAGTGTACCAAACTTGAGCATGATTAAGTCTGAATGTCTCGTGATCAATAACACATGGAAGTTTCTGATTTTCCCTGAGGCTGTGCAGAGTACTTTAGGCAGTGCGGATTTCAGCGTAGCTGTCAGCACTGCTACAAACCCAAACTCTGTATGTAACTGTGGAATGTCCCTGCATGATGAAAAATCGCTTTCATCTTTCCTAGCCTTTAAAACAGTATCCTCAGCTTCCTTGAGTTTACCTGCTGAAGGTCTGAAGTCCAGAAAATAACATCTAAGATTGGTTAACCTGGGGAGAAACTGATCTTCTGCTGCTTTATAGGACTTAGTCTCCGCATCAGGACCTCTACTCGATTTGGTGCCCTGAGATTCTCCCTTCAGATGCTGCACTTTAACGTGGACGCCGACGCGCGTCCTCAGAAGGCAATGTGTGTTGCCGGTTTGTGTTCGAGCAGCTACTGTAATATGATTTTCCTGTTGACTTCTAACCTTACATGCTTTAACAGCGTGTCTTTTCTTCACTGTCTTGCTGTACTTTTGGCTACACTGATATAAAATACACGCTGTTTTTTCTGACACTAGAACATGGAGTAGACATCCCAGGAAGAGAAGCTTACTGAACATCTGCTTTGCGCCTGTGTTTTTATACTCCTCCAGATTGTTTATTTCAGAGAGAAAAGATCCGCATTCCACATTTTCTCCCCTTTCACTTCCTGAAGTTTTTTCAATTAATTTTCTCTTCAGTACAACCTCGTAAGTCCTGTATAATGAGCAGCTAGGTAATGTGCCATTCTGGAAACATACCGGATTTTTGCTGCTTTCAGCCTGCAGTGCTAGAAATGAGTTGAAAAGAAAATTGTTCCATTCATGTTTTTTATGGCTCTGACTAACCTGACAGTCTCTTTGTGTTGTCAGGGCAGGAAGGGAGATGGACCACGTCATCTGGCCTCTCTCTGTCTGAGCAAGAGAATCCTGTAAGGAACTAGATAGTGATATACAATATATTGGTGTGATCAACCAATGGTTCCGAGAATGAACCAAATATACCTTTAGAGAGGGCAGCACTTGTTCAGCCAGGGCATCTGCCGGGGTAACACCTGGAGTCGGGAATGGACCTGACGAGTAAAATTCCCAACTTCTATTGTCTGAAATATCAACTAGAAAATTCAAAGTAAGCTGTAGATCTCCCTCGCTAGTGAGGTTTTCAGAGGAAAGCAACATAAAAATAAAACTGTCAAGGAAGATGTCTTTCTTAATAGTAGGGACATATACCAAGCAAAGGGTAAATATTCTGCCTAGTAAACTTCTTCTAACCATTACCAATCTATTTCCTTAATATTTTTTTTTTATTTTAATTAAAATCCTGAGCCAGGAAACTGGCCAGTATACTAGCAGTGGTGCCTCATCCTCGTGTTGTTTTACTGATACTACAAAAAAAAAAAAAAAAGTAGTCAGTATTAGCTGGAGAAAGGTACTTTTGTTTTGTCTACATCTGGTAAGTTTATCTGAAACAAGCCAAATTCTGAACATGTATCATGGGTGTAAATTTTGAAAGTCTTGAATCAAGACAGTCCTCAACTCCTCTGGGGCAAGCCGGTGAAAAAATACAATCCTATCAAAAATTCATAGTATCACCTCACGCTAAAACCCCTATGGTTATCTCATATTCTCTGAGCAGGGACAAAAAGATTATTTAATATTTCCCAAGCAGTAAAACCCCAAATTTTTGGTTTTGCTTCTAGCTGTGCATTATTGAAAACAGTAACTTGTCATGAAAAATCTCACAAAATTCAGGCATAAATTACAGTGATTGTAGGGATTTCAGTATAATTTGATACACCTTCAAAAATACATAGAAACTCTTAAGAAGTGTGATGTGTATATTTTAGTTGCAGTCTTCTCCGACGCACTAGTAAAGCCTCCTATTTCAGTCTGCTTTCTTCTCTCATCTTGCTTACTGCATCATCCTCAGCTACTGCATTCTTAGGGTTCCTCTGCTTGTTGTTTTTCTGCCATTTTTCCACTCGAATGCTTTACTCCGTTATTATTTCTGCAAAATAAACAAAACATGCTTTTCATTGAAGAAAACTTCCACCCCACCTTCCTTACCGAGGCCAATCGTTTAAATATACTCACTGTTGCAGCCATTGCTGCTTGTGGTTTCCACCAGGTTGGCACCACACTCTGAAGAACCTGTCCTTGGAATGGAAGCTTTCCTGACCGTAAGAAACCAAAAACAGACAGCAGGGAGGAAAAAAAAACCACAAACAAAACACACAGAGTGAAACAAGTTATCAGAGACAAACTAATTTATGATACTTCCAGTGAAAAAAGTGATGTGGATCTTCTGCAATTACTTTCTAATTAAAACCCAACATTTTTGAGAAGTACCTGGCTGAGGAAGAAGGACAGCGGTCAGAAGCAGGAACAGCACTCAGAACCACATGGCTTCTCTCCTGAAGTTAATGCTCCTGTTTGATTTCTCAGGTCTTTTTAAACAATTAGTAGATACCACAGAATTATTTATCATTAACTCTTTCAGCATTTGAAAGTGAAGTATCAGTAATGTGGTATTCTCCACACTTTCTTAAGGAGAAACAGATCTTTGAAATGGAGCTGATCTCTGCTGTCTCTTTCCATTTCCTTTAACAATAATTGGACATCTGCTCTCTTGCGAAGAGGCATGAGCTATTCTCCTTTCTGTCCAGGTTGTGTCCTGGGGTGATACAACTCCTCCACAAAGTCTGTTGTCTTGGACAGCTTCAGTGGCTTTATTCCTGGACCCTGTTGTTTTGGCTGAGTTCCTGTTCGTCAACATACACCTACCTTGCAGGTGATTTGGCATTTCAACATGGACTTATAATGAAGTGTAGAAGTGAACTGCGGATTTATTTTGCTTTTCCCTGGGGTTTTCTCTATTCCTCTAAGCTGTGTGGGTGGCATTCAGGCCTCTATATTGGTTTTAAATAAAAACTGCCTTATGTGGGATCTATACTAATGAGCTACCTTTCTTCTTCTTCCAGTAACCCTTGTGCAGTATGTTTCTGGAGAGGGAAGGCCAGGTGGACCTCCGCTGGTAGGTAATTGCTTGTACCTCCCTACAGTGTAACAGCAAGGACGTGTGCATGCTCTGCTGGTTTCCCCAGGTCAGAATGAAAGGCTGTATCAGTACTGTTTGTTGGGGGAGGGTGGGTGTGTGTTCCAAGATAGAGAGCGGCTAGATCTGGATTTGCTCTGCCTCTGTACTCTCCGCTCTGCTAACAGGCTAGGCAGCTCTCGGCCGTAACGCCACACAGAAGCCCACTCCAATCCAAGACAGTTTTTTCAATTTTAAATAGCAAATCACTCTCATAAACCCAGTTCCGATTTAAAATATGTGTACGGGTAAGTTCTACAATCACAATGTGACTGACTCTCTTTGCTAAAATCTAGTTGTTGGCATGATGCCGTTTTTCTAGTATATCCCAGTAGTTAGTCACAGCAATAGTTCTGTGTGCTGAGCTTTTACAGGAATGTAGCAGACAGAGCTCTGTAAAGACAGAGACACAACCTCTACTGCCTATGAAACACCGCACTCCTGGAGAAGACCCGATCAAGTAACACAGGAAGCTAATGAACTGAACTGGTGCTCACACTGGTTTTGGGTGTGCGCAGTACTATTCCTGTGAATTCCAGCAATGCAGTATACAATGGTTTTACAAGACTCATCTTTGAGGACATGTAAAAGCATAGTCCTCACAACAACATTCCTCATCATTTTTTCAGAAAGCAAATCACAGCTACTCATTCTACCACCTAACTAACTACATTCTGTCAACCTGAGACTCGCTAAGAGAGCTCTGCAGTAGCCTTTTCCCCAGGTTTCAGCAGCAGTGGGAGGTTTAACCCTGCACTACTGCTTATGTTTTCCAGTTTTAAGCTGCTTTTTTTTATCACCAGTCCTTTATCACAACTCCCTCTTCCCTCCCTCCATTCTGTGCTGTTCCTTTCTGTTTCTATCAAATACTGTCTGTTTCGTCATTATCTCTGATTCTCTGTCCCCCTTCTCCTTGTAGGTTTGCTTTCCCACACCATACCATCTTGATGAATTCTAGTGAATAATCAAATACAGCATGAAATCAGCTTAACAGCAGATTGTTGGCAGATTGGAAAAAATAAATCCTCAGCTGATAAAAATGTGATGACTCAGTTAAATATAAAAGGATTTTTTTGCCACTGTTCACCCAAAGCTTTTCCTATGCAACCCTTTTCTTTTATAGGTTACTTTCACTGTTACTTATGATTTGGTTTTTATAAGCAGAGCAATAAATCTTTTCTCTCCACCCTTGTGTGCTGAATGGATGTTTGTAGGGAGCGTTAAACGCACGTGCACAGGCCTGGTCCTGAAAAGTGCCCCAAACAGTCTGAGAGGAAAGAGATGTGGAAGGGAAGTGGGGTACAAGTGATGACAGAGCCAAGAAAAATGGAGCACTGACTTCTTAAATTTTGGAAGAGCTGATGTATAATTTTAGGGATTCAGTTTCTGTATCCTAAATTGCAATGGATGTCTCCTCTACTGCATCCCTCCAGACTGTGTTACTGTTTCCACTAAAACCATACCAGAATCGTCTGCTGCAAGAACCACAGCAATGCTCGCTAACATGCAATAGGGGGAGAAACTCTCTGCTTTCTGATTCTGGATCAAAAATACTTGTTAATAAACTGTAATAGTGGAAACTTGACAGCACAATATTTTTCTTAACATTTTACATTTAATATATCCTGTCAAGTAGACGAGTCAAGGATGACACAAACTCCCAGCTAACCCTGACAAGCCTCAGTTCCACCTTCTTCCAGAAAATAGATCAAATTGGTGTGGGGGGGTGCGGTGCGTGTGCGTAATAATATTATTGACAGCTGCTAGCAATAATCCTTGTTTATAGCTGAAAAGAGAGGAGTAGATGAAAGGATTCACTTGAGACTCCTCTTGTACGTTGGTCACTTCAGTCAGGAGAGAAGAACTTTTACATGTCAAGTGTGTCTTTTACAGATGAGTTCTTGAGCAGAGGATGATTGTGTCTGTCAGCCTCTGAAGTGTACAGGTAAGACAAGATCATTTTAGCCAGTTATGTTTTCTTTACACTGTAGCAATTGATCATGGTTTTGTGAGACTTCCCCAGCTAGTCTGGTATGTAAGTTAAGTTCAAGGGTAACATGTTAAGACTGAGTTGACTAAGCGTGTGGACTTTGCAATGCAAGGCTCTTTGACCAAAAAACTCAGTAGATTGTTGTCTCCAGCCTTCCCCTCATTTTACTGTATGCAGGAGGAAAGGGATCTTTTCACAGATTACTCTCTGAATTCTGCGCTCTCTGCAGAATTCTTTTCTCAGAGACAAGCTTTACTCTTAAAGAAATACTCTCCATACCAATATGAGACTTGTGTGAATTTTTCTTTAGTTAGTTAAAGCTGTATTCTATTCTAATAACCACAGTAATCTGCAAATGTTTAGTGGTCAACCGCTGTGGCATTCCACTGTGAAGACAGGATTAATTTAACTGGGATGACTAAGGTGGGGGTTATCCTCTACAACAAGGGGTTTTTTGATACAAACTGTTTTACCAAATGCTCTCTATCTCTTCTAAAAATATTAAACTACGGGGGAAATGGGCATTTGGTGCGTTTCTGTGTCTGAGTTGAAGTAAAACTAGAGCAGCTATCTCACTGAAAGGCTCTGATCAGAGAGGTTGCTGTGGCGATGTTACTGTGGGAGAACAAAGCACAGATCTGCAAGAACCTTAGGTTATAATAATCAAGGAGAAATGCAGGAAGAGGAGAATGAGGAAGAGACTGCAAGTCTGAGACGGCTGGGAATTACTGAGGCTAGTAAGCTGCTTCCTAAAGGCATGAATACATATTAACAGTATATGATAAAGTGAGCTCTTACAGAAAGTGCTGTACTCTAAAACCAAGAGGGGACACAGGAGGTTGACTTGCGCACAAAAATGCAGCGAGTAAGTGAAGACGGTAAGTTTTGGTTTGGTGTAAGTGTACTGATATACTGTACTCATATATGTAAGGCATCAAATACTCAACTTAATCCCAGCTTATGTGCGTTCATTCAAAGTCCTAATGTGCCTAAAATGCTCTTAAAACCAAACCTGCAGCACTTGCTGTCTAGCACGGACATTTTCATGCCACTCAAACATGGATCATCCTGGATCAATGGGTTAGCCCTCTGATTTCTTCTAAGTGTTAGTTAATTTGATTCTTTCCTTGGTTCTCCTTTTTAAACCAGGAGCGTAAAGGAATTGGGAGCTAATGGCACAGCTGGTTTGGCTGCCAGTTTGATGCAGTGGAACGGCTGCTGATCCCTAAGCACTTGGGTAATTTGCTCCTACTTCTACTTGTCTCAATCTTTGGACAAAATAAGGGTTGGCTAATGTTTCAAAATGTTAGCACTAACTCTAGGTAGACGTTAAAATCTCTCAGAAGTGTGTGTTCTACATGTATTTTTTACAAAGCAACTGTAAGTAATAGCTTAAAAAAGACATTGAGAAAACTACAAGCCAGGAAGTAAAATACTACAAGCAACAAGTTGAGACATCCACATTAATTATGCTGAATAACCATACAAACCTTATGGATAATTCATTACATACTTTTACATTCAGATAATTAGTACATGATTACCAGAAGAAATTTCTACTTGATTAAATAGCTTCAGCACTCTGAAGCACTTTTACCTGCAAAGGAAGTAGAATACTCCAATTATAAGAACTCCTAGAAGAAGAAGTGAAGCCAAGAAAGCTGCAAACAGGTCACCTTTTGTTTGGGACTTGATGCTGGGCAGCAAAACTTCCTCACAACGGGCTCCTGTGTAATTCTCAATACACCTGGGAAAACAAGTTTTCTCTGGGTTAGACGGTAACTTGTCATCTAATATGAAAAGCACAAAGGCTTCTGTTGGTCTTGAGTGGGGAAAGAACTCGTTGTGGCATAGTTCAAGGTTTATACTTGCTTCACTGCAAGGTTTCTTACGGAATTTCCACTCACCTCGTATTTCTGGAACAGAGGGAACTGGGCACGTTGGGCATCAAGTTCACATTCTGAGCCATACTGCTCTTGTATATTAAACCATATCTTTCTTAATACCTTCCTTGGATTAACAGTGTAGTTCACAACGGTGTGCTTTGCAGTTACACCTGCCTCCCCCACTGGCAGACTGAATTCAGTAAATCCATGTCCTCACTGTTAGAGTCATCCCACTGGCTCTCACACAGTAGTCATGTGTTCTTTTCCCCCTTCCATGTAACTTTCTAGCTTCGTTTGTTGAAGAGCTGGTACTGTCAGCTAAGCAGATCAGGGACATGGGAATTCGTGAGACACAGTACACCGTAAATTCCAAAAATTACACCTAAAACTGCAAAAATGCAGTGTAACAATTAATGCCAGGGTATGTTACATGCTTGGTGAATAACCCTCTCTTGGAGACACCTAGCTCAAAGTCTTCTCTACTATGCTTATTTTATGTACTGAGCTTCTGAACACTCCCGAAGAAAGGATTAAAATTAATAGGGTATTTTACCATGGTATGATATTTTATCAACAATAAAAAAATAAAATGAATGGCTTAGTTATTCATACTGAATCAAAAATAGACAGGTTGAAGCTAAACTAATCTTCATCTGTCTTATAATTTGCACTTATGTTGCTAAGTTTTCTGAAGGAATTTATTGCATTACAGAAAATGGAAAGCACTTAATTCAGTAACTAAATTCTGCATGTATCATTGATATATGTAAATTTACTTCTATTTGTATTGCTAAAGATCTTGCTCCTTCTTGCTATTTCTGGCACTGAAGTCATAATAATCTGTGACATAAGCAATTTCAGGCTCCAGCTGAGAAAAATAGGCAGAACTCTGTAACATACTTGAAGTTCTCAACTGCCATTGGCAGCTGCAAGGTGTAATTTCAGATGAGGGATACGAAGGTGGGGAGGAACTGCCAAAAAAGAAAGCTGTCTCGCACATCTAAAGAAGACCAATGGATCGCTGTGAGCATACCGGCATGCGTGCTTGATGTGAGATTGTGGACCACTGGTTCCATACTCCTGGTCTAAACTATGGCACAAAGAATTACTATCATTTCTTTTAATTCTTTGCCTTTGGAAATAAAATGGAAGATTCAGACACTAGAAAAAAGATTTCATTATCACCGTACATTAAAGCTGTGCAACTGGTGAAAGAGCCACCATTTACTAAGGACAATGTGAGACTTTTTAAAGTTGCTGTGTTTGACTGCTGGGAGAAGGAAGGGTAGGCAGACTCCTCTGATTGCTTGAGATAATGTTCCAGATATTTACTGTAAGTATAGTGGCATTTCAGTGGCCTATTTCTGAAATACTGTAGACTACTTTAAGAATAGAAGTGTAGTCTGAGTGGTGCATTGTTCTCTAGCAAGTGAGAGAGAAAGGCTTTGGAGAGCTGAATAGAATAACAGGGATAGAAAATGGAATATAAAATTCATAGAAGTATTCTTGAATACCGGTGAAAACCAGAGAATAATGCAAGCTAAAATGATACGGGAAGAAAAAATAAATAGGTTTTGGCATCAGATTAAGGCTCATGGAAAAGTTCTAGAGAGTGAGCATAAAGGGAGTAAGTCAGTAGCCTAAAGAGAAAAATGAAGCAGGAGAAAGAAGAGACAGTCCTTCTAGCTGAACAGAGTTGCATATGGGATGAAGTGACGGGCCAGTGATACAGTAGAGTGAGTTGGCAAGAACAGTGCATGGAAGTCGTGTTCATGTTCAGCAGAAGACAGTACAAAAACTTGAGAATGTGATGATAGCATAGCAAAAAGGCTACAAGAGATTGTAGCCACTTTCTACCAAAGAGAGAACAGACCCAAGACGCTTAAAGCAGTCACAAGAGTTCAAGAGGGGAGGGAGCCAGAAGGCCTAAGACTGTACAGGGAACACTATAGCCACTGTGAATCCAAGGTTATAGAAAAGGGAAAAAGGCCTACACTAAAAAAATACAAAACTTAAACATCTTGGATGCCGAAACTGTTAATTCTTCCTGGATGTAACAAAACCGAGTTTTAGAAACGTGTTCTCCATGCCTTGCCAATTTGATAGAGTCTGTTTAACTGTGTGCAGTGGATTAGGGATTACAAAGCTACCCATCTACTTTCTCTAGGCTGACGTCTTGAGACACTTGCTGAAAAACACTGTCATATAACCTAAAAATGATGGAGGTTTTTATAAAGACGGGAAACTGAGATGAGGTATCTCTTGGCTACATTTAAATAAACTGAATTATAGCTACTGAGATCCTACCAACAGGCTCTGCTACTGTTAGGGCATTTCTGAAAATCCAGAACTATTGGCTTGCACGAGCTTTTCAGAAGTCATCGGTGTGGATGTACAAACAGGTGAAGGGCTATGTTAAATACAGAAGCTACTGATGCTTTAAAGACAACCAAGAGAGGGAAAGGTTCCTCGTGGAAGTCCTTTCCTAAAATCAATGGGAAAGAAACTAAGCAGACTTCAGTAATTAGCAGTGGAACTCACTCAGAAGATCCGCTTATCCTGTTGCATTAGCAGAGCTCTAACTTCAGTGGAGTTACATCCACAGTGACTGCAGCAAGACAGAAAAGTGGCCTCTAACAAGTGTGTGAGCTATGAACACAGTCCAGGCTGATGGTATCTACGTAGTGTCTCCCAGAGGTAGTCAGTCTTACTATACACAGCCTTAAAAGTCAGCAGCCACTCACACAGTTTATCTTGTTTATAAGGGATGCTTAAAAGTAGAGCACCAGTTCAGCGTGGCACACTGGTAGTTGTTCATGTGGCAGCTGCACTGTACTTCTGCACCTGAACAAATATGGGCGAAGGACAGAGAAGCCTGCTTCTAGGCTCTGGTAAGAGGGTGTTACACTAACTAAGACTCGCGGTCACTAAGGCAGGTGTTGCTGTTGCACTTCACCTGCATGCTGTTAGCCTGCTGTTTCAGTACATGCTGCCTGTTGGCTTTAAATGGCCCTTCTTTAAAAGGGAAAAAAGGCCTTTCCTCCTCTAAGAAATGAGAATTTCTAATTCAATTGGAGTTGAAAGACAACAGCCTTCAAGTGTTGGACAAAAAGCTGTGAGACTGGGAACTCCCATTTTCACAGAGCATCCAGATGTCTGCTTTCCTAGATGCCTGCGCACGCATGCACACCCCCCCACACCTCTCGTCAGACAAGACGAGCCAGCCTTTACTGTTGTATACTAACTTACTAGAGGAGCTACGCTGGAGACAGGACACTAACAGAGTATCTGGAATCTTTCAACATAGGCTATTGATCAAAACTACCCATACCAGCATCAGTACAAGATGGACAGAAAGCGATTCCATTGGATGAGATGTCAGGAGATGACCAGCAGGTCTGCAGTTGTATTGATCCTTTACAATCTGATCAGTAACTAAAATATAAGCGTTACAGCCCTCCAGCAACACCAGGCGTTACTGCTGTCTCTGTGCAGATGCAATTCATGAGACAATGTGAGTGATCTGATTCAGGTAAGAAGGTAGGCAAGGTTTCTCTTGCAGCCTCTACGCTGGGTGCCCTAAGCAAGCATGGGACAGACTTTAACAGTGCAAGCAGGATTTGAGTCGAGTACGCACACAGACTCCCCTTGCTTAGTATTATACCACAAGAGTCTTGGCTTTCATTCTCATTTTGTCGTCCTTTAGTCAGTAAAAACCTGGATGTTTCTTGGTATAAAAATTAACTTGCATGTAAATACAAAGCAGAGAAAGACAGCTGGAAACTTATCCGCTTGTCAGTGCAATTCATATTACATGGCTGATAGCTTCAAAATCGCCATAATCTACAGTCTGTAGCAGGCTCCGAGAAGTCGTCCTAGTCCACACGCTATAAGGGCATCTAGTAAGTACGAAAAAGAATTTAAAGCCAAAGTGAATAAGCAATGGCAAGGTAATTGGAAGCCCTGAGCAGCTTTTTAAAAAGTTTTGTATTCAGAGGAGTTTCAAAACCTGAAGCTGCTTTCATATCCATGGGGAGTAAAATCAAACCATGCTACTACTGGAGAGAAGTTGAAAGTGTGGGTTATTTTCCCCTAGAACTCCCCTAGCTATGTGTTTATAGGGCAAGCTTTCCCGTATCTGGCAGTGATATTAATTCTGATCACTAATACTTTTCAAACACATAATGTTGCATTTTATATTTTATGTCCTATTAGAAATAAACTTTAATTAGTGACTTTTTTTGGCTGTACCTTTGATGGGTATTCTAACTTTTGTTCCTACCTTTCAAGCCGAAAGCAGAATTGAAAAATAGTAATTGGACACTTTGTTTTCAGAAGAGCCTAGGGTATGCATAAGTATAGTTTTGGAGACAGAGAAAGAAGAGAAGCCCAGGTGAGCGGGAAGCCCTTCACTGTGTGTGTACTCTGAAGGCTCATAGCACAGCAAGTATATCACTCATGGGGACCTTTGAAAAAGAGAATGAAGGACCCATCTTGGAGAAGGAGCCAGACAAAGGTGGGGTGTATGGAAAATGACAGAAGGAATTTGCACGGGATTTAATGGATTAGTTTAGGAAAGGTGGAGGAGAGACTGGATTGGGGTAGGAGAAAGGAAGGGGAAAGTAGAGATATCCCGTAACCATACATAGGAATTTCAGGGAGGAGATTTCCAAGGTCTGCCTCTGTCTCTTGCAGTACTTAGCCTGAATGCACTGTCCTCTGCAGAATATGATCCCTTCCCCTGAACACACTGCCCTCTGCAGAATATGATCCCTTCCTCAAAAGGAGAGCGTTCATTTCTGCGTGTACTGCCCTCAGACGCAAGGTGCTGTGCTCCTGTGGTCTTAGACCATCTGTATTTTGTCTGAAATACCGAAAGGCGGCTCTCGGGAATCTGCCACGTGTGAAACAAAATGGAAGTACCAGAGCTTCCCCTCAGAGAGCAGAGTCTTCACTTCGTGCTTCACTGCAGTAATTAGTGGCTGGGGGACAGCTGTTCATCAGGGGCTGAGGCAAACCTTTCAGCCTCATGTTTTATGATACACCTGAGCAGCCGCTTTTCCATCCTTCTCCATTCTGCTGCATGTTTGTTTAGTTCATTTGAGCATTCCTGGCTTGGAAGCTCATCTTGTTCATGGTGACAGGTGCGCCTTCTGCTGCTGAGAACATCAAGTCATTGTTAGGAAAAGAATGAGGCAAGCTGGCAGCTGAGCACCTTCATGTTTTAAACACACATCAGCAGTATTTAAAATTTGCTAATGTTGCACAGGGGATGGGGGTCAATGAATTTTTTTTTCTATTAAATCTCTCCCTTGTATTTATGTCTGTTTCTGAGTGGTAAAAATAACTGAAATTCCAAAAGTAAACAGTGGCTCTTAATTTGTTAGCATGCTACAAAATACCTATTTCTAAAGACTGACACAATTTTCCTAAATACGTCGTGAAATTACTTCCAATGATGTTGCATCAGGCAATCTGGACTAACTGCATTTAGCACAACACGTTTGTGTAAGTAAGTAGCACATCAAGGCCAAGGTGTTTTAAGGTATTTTTATCGTTTTAGTCTGTTTGTGCTCCATTTTCTCCTTTTAAACGACGCTGCAGTAACACTCATCCAGCCTTGGATTCTGAAATTGATTCCATTTTTCTGTTGGCGGGAGATGATCATTTCAGAACATTTGGAAGCTTTAGGTGGGATTTGGTAGAAACCTGCAGCAAAGAAACTTTGCGCAACTGTGTGATGACGCCAGTCCTGAAGTTCCAAAGCACCAAATATTTTTCTGAATTCTGCTGAATAGTGATGCATTTTTTCTGTTGTTTCTATTCACATCACTGCTGATTACTAAGATATCTGTGTGTAAACAAAACCTTTCTCATCTATAATTAGCCTTCTCTGACTGATTAAGGAACATGCTTAGAATGAGGACATGCTTAAATAGAATGCTGCTATTTAAACCCTTGTAACTTCATAATCATCCACTAGATACAGAAGAAAAATACTTGATAATTGAAATGCAGTAAGATTGCCTGAGTATAACAGAAATGCTCTTAAGATGTTACTTTTCTGCTTCAGCAGATTATAAAATCCTCCAGTACCTGAATTACAAATTACTTCATTTGGAGCCTTTTAAAGTGGAAGTTGCCTACACTGATACCCTGTGCTCCTGGAGAATGAATCGTTCTGAGTATTTGTTACTTCATAGTTACAGTTATTGCATTAAACTCACCTTCCTCCTTACACCGTCTAGCAATAGTTGAGAGGGTGCTCTGAAACTGTGTAATGGCTGCTGTTTAGTCTAACCATTCCTTTCATTTAAGTGTTTTAATATCAATAATATGGGATTCCTTCTGGAAAAAACCACGCAGATTTCAACGTATTTGACTTGTTGTGTGTGTGGTATTCATTTTACATCTCATCAGCTTGCAAGGTTTAGCAGTTAGTTAGAATAAACGATCTTCATACAGCGCTTCTGAGCGTTGTCCTCCCTTCTCGACCTGATGCACCCTGTGACATTGGACAGTATGCTTCATGACAGGGATATGCCGTGTATGTATTTTCAGTGAGCATTTACCACAATTGCCTCTTCTCTCCTCATCTGCTGTGTTTACATGCTTGAGTTTAAATGTTTAAATTGAGCTGTCCCAAGAAAGAAGGACAGACTTTAATTAGGCATCTTAGAAAAGATGTTGTTTCCTTCTTCAACTGTTTCATCCAGTTATCATTAGTTATAGGTCAAGACTGAAGAGGGTGCAGAAGTTGCCGTGGAAGAAAGAAAGGTAATATCCTTAAGTGGATGTAATAGGTGACTAAATGCCTGTTATTATGTTAAGTAAACCAAATAAATTAACCATGATTTATTTTCATGAACGGTCACTTGGAATGCAGAGTAAATGCAGAGCCATAAGAAGTTAGAATTTATTTTAGCATCTTCTCATGTCTTGGTAAAAGAGAATATAAAAGGGTAGGGCTGTATTTATTCAGGAAATGTATGCACATGCAAAAAGCCGGAAGTGCTTTTTTCCAGTGTGCTACACGGGCTTCAGAAAGAAGAATGGCTGTCACTGCAAAGCTGCCCTTTCAGTATTTCAGTGCCATTCAGAGAATATAGTCAGTCTTGAATGACTTTCTTTTTTCCTTTTAAAAGATTATATTCCTTTTGCACCTCCTCATTTTGTTCGTGTCAAGCCATTTTAAGTTGCAAGAATTTCTGCAATACAATTCACCTAGAAGAAAAACTGGGAATGTCTTTGCCTTTCTGAATGCCTTTCCTACGGTCTGTACTCCACGAGGCAAAGGGTGTTTTGTTCCTTGCTGTATTGTAATGAGGGGAGGAAATATGGCTCTAAATATAGATCTCATCCTGAATGCAAACGTAACTGAGTACTGTTGCACCTGTCAAACAAGTATACGTGTTTATTTTTTCTCGTATTTCATGTCTCTGCAAGCTAGGTAAGCAATCTGAGCATGAATTACAGAATTCGGAACAGACATAGGTAAGAGGTATTTTCTTTCATATAATGTTTTAACAGTAATTTCTTAAAGAAACAAAATGGAGACATAGTCTTCAGACAGCTACTGTCCAGTACTTAAAACCCACAAAACTTCAGTTACACTGACCTGCAGAATGGGCTGGATACAGTAGGAATCATATAACAAATCCCTCCATTTAGACAAAAAGATCCATAACTGGTGCCACAGAGTTCTTCATGATCTTAAAAATAAGACCAAAACACAGAGAAAAATAGAGACTTCTGTATTTTTATCAATAGAAGGAGATCTTAATTATACTTTTGGGGAGTCAGGGTGGCTTCCTTTAAAAAAAAAAACAAAACAAGAACAACCAGCAACCCCCCCAAAACAAACCACCACACCCAGACAAATACACCCTATGAATAAGTAGGTTATCAGTCTTCCCTTCCAGGCCAGCCCTAGCTGTCTGCAGAATTATTTCATGTAACAATATGCAAGAAGATCACAAATTTATCACCATGTCAGACGTGAAGCATCTAAATTATATGAATAGATGAGAAGTTTCTCTTGCAGCGAGAGGAACTTTTCAATTCTCCATCGCCTCACTTGCCTTTCACAACCACAAACCATACTGAGTACAGTTATTCAAATCATGACCTACATGAATTCTAGTTTGCCCTGTTCCAGAGCCACAAACTTAGCCTAACTAGCTTCTGTGAGAGAATCAGAGTTAGTACAGATAAACCCAGAACAGTCTCAGATGGGGCCCGGGACATTCTGAGACTGCGCCGGGCTGCATTCAGAGCTGAATCACAGCACAGTTGGACACCACCAGGTTTTCCCACTCCATTTTTTGACAACCGGTGGAGGAGCTAGGCTGTGAAGTGGCACTCATGTGGAAGACTGCCTGTTGCAGTGTAATTTCCACAGCTCTCAGGCTTTTTCCTCAGGCTTCTTACATGAATTGTTAGTGTGTTAAGCAGAATTAGACACTTAATAAAACCCCCAATACAGGATACTAATGTTGGCACCTGTAGCAGCAGCTGTCCATTGCATGCTTAAAAAGGAGTATCTAACTGTACCATTTCACTCCTTTTGAAAGCAGTCTGGATTTGGCAGTTGGACTGCATATATTTATGATACATTTAATGCATCAGTAACACATTTTTTATATATGCATGTATAGTTTTATACATTCAATCTTATGAGCCCACAGTATCTCAATCAAAAGAAAAACAGAGGAGTCTTCTGACATCACAAGCGTGAGAATCATGTGTTACCTCACACTTTAGGTGTTGGTTTTGCTGCTATTTCTCCCAGAAGCTCTGAAAGTAAGAATTCTGCTGCCTCACTATTTATGTGTAGGAGACATGCTCTGTGCAAAATGTAGTGTTGTTTAAGAGGAAGCAAGCTTTTAATTTTCTTATTTGTCCTTTAGGAAAAAGAGTTTATTCCTGCAGAAAAAAAGTGAGAAGTATGGCCATAAGACATTCTGCCCTAGAGTGAATTTCTACAGCTTTGTCTATAAAAGAAACCTGACTTTTTTAAGGAGTAAAAAAATGTAGCAGAAAAGCTTAGCTACTTCTAACCCTGTGCACCAGAAGCTTCTACTTCTAACTCTGTGCAACAAAACCATCACGCATCCTGCTCTCTAGACTATCGCTAGTAATTCCACTCCTCTCCTGTCATTTCATACCTTCTTCCATTTCTATACTGACCTAGGAGTGTGAGTAAAGTCCTTATATTACTTTAAGGCGAAGGCAGTTAGACCACAGAGCTCAACAGGAATTCAGTTTCGTGTTCTTGTTATCAGTGCTAGCATCCAAATGGTAACTGGACCTTTTAGCATGTGTGCAGATAAATTGGGAAGCTGGAGGAGTGGAAGGTAAGGCTGGAAAGATTGCTTGTGTTTGACCTTGTTGCATTGGCTCAGGATGTGGCATAACAGAAACCTGTATTCTTGTTACAAGTTAATGGAAATTTCTTTCAACTCTACAGCTTTCTGTATTTGTCTAATGGCAATTCATTTACTGGAAGTTCATTATTAAAAGACTTTTAAAATTATTTTGCATGGGTAACAGTATAGTTGCAATAGGAATAAAATGGTAACAGAAAAAAACAAGCAAGTTTTTAAACAAGAACTATAAATTATTTTAGTCTATTCAAATGTAACACTGGAATTGCTGTAACAGTGTAATTAAATTGAAGGCTACATCCTCCCTTGAATGAAAAGAGGGTATTGAATGCGTGAACAGTGTACCAGGTTATCTATACAATTGTAAGAAACAAGAGGAAAAGCAAAACTCAACTTTAACCTGCTCTCAACACTATTAAGCATCTGAGGGAGTTGTGTGGTGTTGAAACTCTACCCTATGGAAGAACGAGATGATAGAAGGTAGGCCCTCTGGAAAAATCCCTTTAGACAGCTTGTGGGTAGCCTTCAGAAAAAATCTCATGAGAATTAATGAGAACTTGTTAACCTCCTTAAAATCCTGTCTTATGGCTCTACTTCTTTTCTTCATCTACATGCAGAAATAGGCCTGTCTCACACTGGCACAGTGGTAAACTACTGAAGAAAACTAAATGCCTCAAGTCATCCAGACCTCAGAACATTTGCAAGAATGATTCTCTCACTGTTGTGGTGTGATCTGTGTCTTGAGGACCAGCCTGCAGCCCAACTAGACATTTCTGTCCTGGCAAAATACCTCAGGTACTGTCTTAGGCCTTTTAGAGAAAAGTGAGAGGGGTGGAGAGAGAGAACAGAGTGCCTCGGAAGCCTTGAGAACCTTTTGGATTGTAATTACGGACAATTTCTCTACAGGCTGCTTCTTTCTGGAGCTAGACTTCTTTTCAGTGCTAAGGGGAAACCAGTAACATTACTTTTACCAGTAATGAGGTATTTGAAGAAACCTCTATGTATGTCCACGTAGACCAGGTGCCCCGTTTTCCACCCAGCTGCGCTCTTCGTTAGTTCTATTTTGTGTGTTAATACTCTGCTACTACTTATTGAAAGTACCAGAGTAATACAGTATAAAGTAGATGACAAAATTATGAAAGAAAAGAAAATTCAAGATGCTCTTAACACTAGAAAAAAATTAACTACTAGTAGTAGTGGCTTTTGCTACAATACCAAAATATGTATTATTGTACTTCAAACACACTTTACTGAAATGCAGTAGTGTGGATCTAATTTGAAAGCTACAGCTCTGTGTTTGTAGACAAGAAAGTACAAAAGCAACAGTTTATCCATTTAAATTTACAGTCAATGATGAAAAATGGAGAATGAGTTCAATTCAAGCCAAAACTCAGTTACATTTCACGAGGTAAGTCAATACATTATATTAATCTAAAAATGCAAATTGTGTGCTTTGAAAGTCAAATGTATACTGCATCAGACTCCCATAATGAAGGTAGAAAAGTTACCAAGTCAAGTGATGATGGGTGATTAAAAAAAATTACAAAAGATTTAGCTTTTCATTTAATACAGTGGTAGAAACTTATCAACAAATGTTCTATGAATTTTGATATATCCTTCTATGTGAGAGATTAAATAAAGAGAAGTAGGACACAAAAGTTACTTTTAGAAAAAGCTGGGTTTTGGTAAGAGGAGAAGTGAAGAGGAATGAAAAAGATTCTTCTTTCTACCAGTAGACTCTGACTACTTAAAACTGGCAGAGGTAATAGAGGAGAGCCTCTAAATACACTGATTCTTAATTATTCTTTGTGAGGACATGAGCAAAACCCTGTCCCTAAACTGTCCTGTCTGTTTGCATTGCAAGCTTTTGTAACCTGACCGTCCTATCTGTGACAAAGAAAAACAAATAAAGGCTCAACACCACCTTAACCCACAAAGACCCAAGCCAGCCTTGATAATCCAGGTGTTGACTCAGCTGTCCTGCCTAGTCCAGAGGCTAAAATACTACAGACTGTCTAATGCTGAAGTCTGCTAAAACAAAAAAGGGAAGGGGGAGGAGCAGGAAACATTGACAGAAGGTAAAGGGTTGGTGCATGATGCCTCTCTTGAGGCAGCTTTGGCCTGTGTCCTAATCAATGACGATCTGTGGAACGTTAGGATTGATCAAACACCTCCTTAGAGAGTTTGCACCACTGACCGGTGAACTCCGGTTTGCTGACTGTGAAGCAATTGTGACAATCCCAGTGGCAGCTGTCAAAATCAATGCAATTTTAATGAATTCTAATTCTAAATGTATACACATCCAAGCAAAGACTCGGAAGAAATTACCTGTTCGCATATTATTTCGACAACAATTTTTATTCTTGGTCAGAGGCTATTCTTCTGAAACGGCACCTAAAGACAAAGATATAAATGTAGCATGTCATTTTTAATCCTAGTGACTTTTTAATCCTAGTGACCTGAAGAAATAGGTACGGGAATGCATCTTTCGGTGTTGCTGCTAAGACGTTGGTACCTTGACAGTAATATACTGTGGTATTATATGTAAGTTCCATTAATCAGTGAGCTGCCAAGGACAGTAGGATAGAGCAAAACCAAATCCACACTAAAGTGCGTTTAAACGACGAGTTTTTGTCGAACTGCCATGCGTATTCAGAGTTGTAACACCTGACGCTTTGAGGCAATTCAAATTATTTTTTCTGGCTAGCTAATTGAATTGACAATTGTACCTTGAAAGACAGCACATACAATTGAACCAGTCCTCAGACTGGTAATTATTCAGTCAGGTACAGTCTTGGTGGTAGAATTTTTGCATTTACAAATAAGAACTTCCCAGTTTGTAATTTCTCAGAGAGAATGTGTGAGTTTCACATGAGTGTTTCTCATGCCTGGATGTCAGGTGAAGTTAGTGACATAGTCCATGAATTTAGCAGAAGTCAGCAAGGTCAAGACTTGTACAATTATTTTAAAATACGGAAGAGAAGCTCTCTGCCTGGACAGAAACCAGTCTTTGCTTGACACTGCTAAAAAGAAACTTACTCTGTAGACATGCCAATTCTGTAACCATCTAACATTGCTATATTCTGTTTTCTTGGAAGACAGAGTCAAGGTTTATTGTGCCAAGTAGGTTACTGAGCAAGAACAACATGATAGATCTTATTTTTTAAAGTTTGCTCTTTTTTCCCTAATTATACTTTAAAGTGTACATAGAAGTAAATACATATATTGGAAGAATTTTTTTTTTCTCGTGAAAAGATCAAATAAAATAAATTATCAGCTTTACCAGAAATACTTTCCTGTACTTCAGCTTTTAGTAACAGAAAGGCAGCTTTCTGCAGAGGCCCATTTCAGAAGGTATAATGCATTTGTACTTACTGAATAAGCAGACAGTTCTGTTTTTCATGGTACCTCAAATGGCTTCTCCAGCTCATTTAAGTGTCCCGTCCACACAAGAAAATCTGCACTGGCAGCTCCCTGCGATAGCGGGCTGTAAGGGCAAGGTCCCCACCCAGAGGCTGTCCTCTTGGGCTGTCCCACAGCTACGCAACTTTGCTTACTTTGTGTTCACAGCCAAGTACAATTCACACAGTACGTGGCACAAAGAAACAAACCAGCATGACTCACTTCGGAACTAAAATCCTGTTTTTAACAGAAATAATCATCCTGGAGATGGCTTTTTTAGCAGTCAGGATCTGGTTTCTATGTGTATGTTAAAAAGACTTCAAATTCACATATATAGTGCAATGTGGGTGAGGTCACAACAAAGACAAACGCGCGCAGAGGCCAAGCACAGAATAGGGTAACACCCCATCAAGCTCACAGAACCACTTGTACATTTTTCCAGGGTTACCAGTATTACAATGTACTGCTGAATTTAAAACATTCACAGGATGTGGTATATATAAATTGCATCATAAAAATACTATATGCAGCAGTCACAAATCTGATTTAAATTTGTGTTTTACTGGAGCATGCAGTCATTTTTAATTTACTTGCCTTTTTTTCAGAATGCTCTACAAAACTGTCTATTAGCCAATAGCTCTCATAACAGAAAACAGAACTAGGATATATAACTTAAATTTCAGATTAGCTCCTTTACCAGATTTAACTAGGATATGGGTCCTTGAACAGACAAAATAACTTGATTTTGCTACTGCAAAAAAGGAGATCTCGCATCTCCTTTCCAGCCTCTTCCAACTACTTGAAAGTCTTGAGCATCTGTAGAGCCCTTATAGCATCTTTATATATTATTATCTTTGCAGTCTGAATCTGTTAACAAGGGCTTCGATTTAGGATAGAATTCAAATCACATGTTTAGAGTTAACCGTATCCTAAATCACTGAGTTAAAGCACGTTCAAGTGCTTTACTGAATGAGGCATAAACTCTGTGTGTCTGCACGTCACGCAACGCTTGCAAACGTGATGGACATCCTGGCCTACTGTTCTGTAGCAGAGAAACCACAGATTAACGTGAGTGCACAAGGAACTTTGTACACCCTCGAGGTTCTGGAGCACTAAAACACTAGAGGAAAGAATATAGGGGTTTTCTGGGGGAACCGCTACTGGATTTCTGAGCAAACTGAGCGCTCAGACACGAAACTGCAATGGGGTTGGCTCTTTAGCAGAGGTATGTGCTGGCATCTGGCCATCCTGGAGGCTGACTGGAACAAGTCTTTTGAACTCAAGAGATTTGTCTTTAAATGAACCCCTGGGCTTTACTCCCCGTACACCTCAGGCAGAATCCTTATTGCCACTTATTTCTGTGTACGTGTAATAGCTACCAGTCCTACGCATCCACGAGATACAGTATCCCCAAAAGGTGGGAACTGGAAGTCTTCATAGGCACGGGCAGATAGAAATAAAGCACTCAATAACGACTTAGGTTTTGTTTTATGGTTCTTTGCTATTGAAACGTTCTTAAAATTATATAAACTCTCATCCAAAGTGAGAGTCTCACCCACGGGACTGAAGTCACGGGGTTATTTCAAATATACATTGTTTGTTCATTTAGATTAAGTTGCACCTTACAGCTGTCTTCAAGATCGGGATTTTACTGCGTTATATATTCTTTTTTTTAAATCCAGAAGAGGGAAAGCCTCATTCTGGCCCAGTACTGAGCTCAAGGATTTATCTGTGTGGTGAAAACAATGAAGGGGAAAAAAAGAAAGTAAAATGTCACTATCTGCTTAGTAGGCTAATTAAACGTAAATTTCCTTCTGAGATGTGTCCCTGATATCTACCAAGCAGTTAGTACTCTATGCCTCTTATTTTCTCCAAGAGCAAGGAACTGTCCCGAAGTCTTGTTAAAGGAGCCTGTTTATTTTCTTGCCTAGGTGATGCCTTCTAACGCCCTCACCATATGAAGCTCGTAACTGATTTTAGCACAGAAAATCATCAGGCATCAGAAAAAAATCCATCAAACTACCTGAAACAAATGGAGATCTCAGGAAGAATTCAAGATGAGCTATTACAACAACTTTGTGTCAGGACAATGCATTACTGAAATTCACCCACTGGAAGTTTCTTCTAAGATAGGATAGCCGCAATGTGAAGGAACTCTGACAAAGGACAGATGGCAAGGCAGATGCCAGACAGCTCACAAGTCTCAACTTGTTTGTGATTGACAGGTAAATTTTTTGAACAGTTGTTCAGAATTCTTTCCATTACGGTTTTCTGAAATGACAACAAATGACTGAGTCGTCTTGTCTTAGGAACGCCTACAGCAAAAATTTAGGCTCACATTTTGATTTCATCCACTGAAGTATGTCTGAGATTAATTATATACTAAAGCAGCCGGTAAAACTGTTGTCACGATGTTGAAATCACAATTTGAGACATTACTGTAAATTTAAGGGAAAACTTTCCATTCCTAACATTTCATAAGTAGTTTGCGACCAACTGCAAATCCCCATCTGAAACCCCAGTCCTACTGTATGAGACATTCATACAGAGGCTGGCAAAGCTCCGTTTCAGTGGAGGCTTCTGTCAAATGTCAACTACTGTAGCCATCCTACATATTTGTAATTCTGACACAGAGATTCTAGCCTCGAGCTTGTCTGTTCTTATGTGGGGGGAAATAGCAAATTTTAAAAGACATTTGCATTAAAAAAAATTTACTATCAAGCTTGGAAAAAAGCCCCACAGCACTACTCTTTTATTCTGTGGGCTTACTGATTCCTCCTGTGGCACTTCCTAGTTTCATCCCTAAATTCTCTAAGAAACCAACTAAAGCGTAATGTAGCTTAAAGGTTCTCACTGCACGATTCACTTTTATTCATATTCCAGTGGCAGAAGGAGTGTGTCCATCAGCATGTCAGCAATCTCTGATCCCAAAACCAGGACTCAAAAAATCTGTTACAGCCAGCCTTACGAGGAGACAGTTTTGCACATGGGCATTTAGTAAAATAGACCAATATCACTTAAATAATTTTGAGATACTAAAAAATACACATCCTGAGAGTTTCAATATTTACTTT
>NW_010401360.1:34628-35111 GCF_000710305.1 Buceros rhinoceros silvestris
GGAAGCTAATGTAACTAGTCTCCATAATACTGATTTTGATTTTTTTAAGCTAAACGTGATGCAGACAGTAACAGCTGATTGCTGCCAACACCAGCTACTGCACAGCAGCTCAGCGTAAGGCAGAACTGTGAAAACCTGAATTTCAATCTCTTCTTTTTTTTTTTGTCTGTTTAAAGCATGTTCTTAACCTTGGGGTTTTTTTTACTTCCCTTTTTTTCTTTCTCATTTAATTTTGTATTGAGTTAATTTGTTCGACTTAAACCCCAGCTTACCACAGCAAACGGGTATTCTTAACTCTGCCGGTGTAATCGTTCTCAGACACGCACCCGACAATCTGCTGAATCAACGTAATCTCTAATCTGCATCCCGTAATCCCGCAGCTGCTCCCTCCGCACGCCGTTATGTAATCCCGGGCTCTAGAAAAACAAAACACAGCACGACAAGCGCAGGCACGACTTCGGCGATAACGCCGTGCCCAAGCCC
>NW_010401361.1:0-901 GCF_000710305.1 Buceros rhinoceros silvestris
TTGTCCCTCTGTGCCATGTCCCTGAGCCATCTCCGTGCCACCGCTCCACGTTGTCCCTCGTGTCACCCCTCTGTGTCACCCTTCAGCATCATGCCACATCCTGCTGCCACCTCGGTGTCCCTGTGTCAGTCTCCGGTGCCACCTCCGTGCCATCCCTCCACGTCACCTGTCTGCTCTGTCCCCACGCTGGCTCTCCACGCTGTCCCGTCTCCATGCCACGTGCCCATGTCCCAGCTCTGCGCCGTGTCACCGTGCCACGCGCCACTGTCACGCCTCCGCGCCACAGCCCCAGGCCACCTCGTTGGCCCGCGGTGCCGTCACTCCGTGTCACGTCCCCCATGTCCCCACGCACCGTCCTCCACCCGTCACATCCACGTGCCACGTCCCCACGTCACATCCCCGTGTCATATCCCCATGTCACATCCCCAAGCCGTGTCCCCGTGTCACATTCCCATGTCCCTGTGCCGTGTCCCCGTGTCACGTCCCGTGTCCCCGTGCCACATCTGCACATCACGTCCCGCTGCGCTGCCTGTGTGCCACGTCCCTGTGTGCCACGTCCCTGTGTGCCACGTCCCAGCATGTAACCTCAGTGCCGTGTGTCTCTTCACCAACCGGGTCCTGTCCCCACTCATGGGTTAGGGACAGCAGTGGCCACGGGGAAACTGAGGCAGAGGCCACCGTGGGGACAAGGGCATCCCCCTGCCCCAGCGCTGTGAGGGGGGTGGGGACACACCAGCATGCGCTGAGGGGCGCCAGGAGGGCACGGGGCCACACAGGGATATGCTGGGACATGCTGGGATCCACCAGGACACGGGCCAGGCTCCACCAGGACGTGCTGGGACATACTGGGGACGTGCCAGGGCATACTGGGACACACTGGCACACGTGGGGATGTGCATGA
>NW_010401362.1:0-6478 GCF_000710305.1 Buceros rhinoceros silvestris
TTACAGCGGTACAAAGTCTTTCATCATGCCGTTGTGAAAAATTGTATTTTCTCCTCCTAAAGCGAGCAGTTAATGCTTGCGAACCCTTTCTTTTGTATCATTAGGGTGTTTAATAATACAATGAACAAGGTTCCTGAGATACATCATGTGAGGAGGAAAATGAGGGATGTTGTTCCTGTATCTAAAAGGAATTGATAAGGCTAAGACAAACAAGGGATACTGTTCTGGTATGTCAAAGAAACTGATAAAGTAAAAGGGAGACAGTCTTGCAAGACGAGAAGAGAAACCAGAGGGCAATTAAAAGAGAGAAGAAATCAGATAACGGGCCATAAAACCTTGAATGTGTCAAACTGGAGTTGATTAGGATGGATGGGCCTTGGGAAGCAACACTGCGCTTGCTTAATAGCCTGTTGAATATTACTTTCTCCTCCTAGGGGAGGCATAAGTCCGAGTTAATGAGACATGCGACGCATGAAGTTGTATGATCCAATGTTACCTGTAACATGTAATAGGCGTACCGGGTAAGTCTGTAAATCTTGGAGTACCCAGCCAATGGGGAAACGAGGGATCTTTCAGCCAGGAATAGGGTATAAAAACTCATGTATTTTTCTATCAAATTGTGCCTACTAACCTAGACACCCGATCTTTAAAGAACGTAATAAAAGAAGGTGCTTCACTGAGGAGTCTGGCCTGAGTCTCTTTGGCGAGGCTTTCCCTCGCTCGTTTCCAACACATCACAATTTACTTTACTAGCACTGCTCATGCCATCACTTTAAAAAATGTATGTTAGCCTCAACCTTTCTTCCTAGCCATATGAGATTAAAGATGCACTCCAGTTGCTCCAGGAGCAAATTCTCGGGGAAAATACAAAGAATGCCACATCTGACAACTGCAGAATATTCTTGTGTTAGAGTACATGGGATTGCCACACTGGAACAGCATGACAAACCTGTTAAGAAAGAGTCAGAAGTAATTCTGGACTGAGCTAACCTGATACACCTGTTGCACATACCAGTTGAACTGCAGCAGCCTCACTCGCTTCAAGCCAAAATACTGTATTACTTCTTCAAATATGAAAATGATACTTGAAAAGAAGCTGTGTTAGCAGGTGGCTTGTTGGAGCAGCAGGTGAAAATAAGACCAGAGAAAGTTCATGAAAGGAGGTTAGGTCTTTGCAAGCTGTGTGGAAGGGGTGGAATGCTGAGAGAAGAAGGTGGTCACAACAACATTTGCCTGCTGCTTTCACAAAGGAGGCGGGGGGTGTGTATGTGTGTGTGAGAATGTAATAGCACAGCCCAATGATATAAAAGCATATTTTGCTTTGTTTAGCAATAACAGCATGGTCTAAAGACCTTATATCACCCCCAGTTATGTTTAGATTTGCTCTGCATTTCAGTCCTGACTTCTTTTATTAGTTCTCACCTATGTCTGCCTCTTAATTGGAGTCACTATTCCTCGTAATGGAAGTTTTGCTAACCTACAGCCCATTTTTCCTTGTAATTATTGACAGTGTCTGTTTCCTTATGCAGTTACACCCTCTTCTTTCTTCATCCATTACCTTTGTGCGTCATGACGCTCCCCAGCTCTATAGGAAGCTTTTAAGGGCTGTGGCCCTAACTTCCTGTTGTATCCTCCCTGAAACCTACTCGTTATTCCATGAGGGATTCACATTCCAATTTCCAAAACCATGCCTGCCATTGTGTTGGTTTGTTGATATCTGCTATGCTCTGCTTATGTTACGAGCATACCTTTCCCCTTTGTGTACTTGTAACATTACCTTTAAATTAAAAACACCCCATCGCTTACCTGATGTAGCCATGTCTAGGGTGGAAGTGACAGGGTTCCGTTGGTTTAAGTGCAGTGTTGACATAAACGTGTAGAAGCATTTCAGCCAAGAGCTGCAGGATTAAACGCCACTCTTCCAGAAATTTTTCCAGAGAAATTTAGTGTTCAATGAAAGGAAATAAGATACCAGTTTCAAAACCCTTCTTTGGAAAACCAAACATGCCAAACTGTGTGGTAATCAATGGGCTGGATCTTTTTTGTGAGACGACGTGAATTCCCCAGCACAAGGGCAATCACAGTCCTGTCACAGAGGGGAGCATGATTTGGAAAGGGCCACCGGCTGCTGTACTGTAATTATTCACACTGCTTGGAATAATCCCCTTGGGCTGTTCAGTTAGATATATGAATTTCACTCAGCTGCCTCCTTTCCTTCTCCCCATGACAGGTTAGATTTTAGAGTTCTTCTGAATTAGTTAAATAAATGCAATATAAATTACATAAACCTCAAGCAGTTAAGTAGAAGCTCAAGGAACTGTTAAGTTGAAAATTCCAAAGCTGATAATTTTTAACCATGAGTGTACAATATGTTTTCTGCTTCATTTCTAAACTTCAGTACTAAGAAGTCATATACTTATGAAGCAACTCCGCTCAATCCAAATCCTCTTAAGAACAAAGAGAGCTATTCATTTTTATAGCTTGGAATTAATCTACCCATGTATACACAACTGCAACTACAGTCAGTAAACACTGGATACCTAACCATTCTGATAATAAAAGCACCCTATGTGCCATAGGATTGACAAAAAATTATAACTAACATGCCACTGAAGTAATCAACTACTCAATCTTGTAGTACTGTAGTATCCTGTGAGCTTATGAAAGGGTAGTTTTGTGGTTTAATTGTAAATCAGATTTTATGCTATTTCAGCCCTGGCTCACATCACTAAATTTAGAAAAGTCATGGAAAGTACCCTAGGCTTCCGCTTCAACCCGGAAAGATCACCATGATCAGCACTTGAGCTTCATGAGCTCCATGACACAGACAAAATTAATGTTTGTAGGTAGTCTGAAAAAACTTTGGAGAATAGTGTTGAACATCATTTTTATTTGATATTTTAAAATCAGCTCCCTCCTTGTTCATTACCTCAGTCTGGAGCTCTGTGGTACCTTTGTACCTTGGCATACAAGGAACATTGTCACTGTTTTCTATGCACGGACTACTTTGGCACAGCAATTACAGAGATACAGAAGGGTTCCAGGACTCTAATTTTAGGAGGTGGGACTTAACAACTGTCAGGTTTTTTTCTTTGCCATGCCCTGTGCTGCAGGCCTTTGTTCTAAGGATGCAGCTGTTAAAGCACTGATTGAACCCAGTTCAAAGTATTCCCCCAGACCTTCTGGGGGACCATTTTTTAACTTGGTCTAAAGTAAGCCATAGCGCTTGAAGTATGATCACACAGGGTTGCATCAGTACAGCCAGCCTGGTGTTCATCAAGGGTGGGAATGAATGAGAAGGCCTAGCAGTGTCTTGCGTGTCACTGCTTCCAAAATTCCCATGGTGATGAACCGTGGTCTGGGGATGTGACAATCTTTGCATCAAAGATTCTCAAAGGCAGCCATTAGCATCTTTCTCTCTTACACGTGAACAGGAATGATCCATTCCTAAAATGTAGGTATAGGTGGGACAAAAATTAGCCTACATTACTTTTACAATAAAGTAAAATATTTATACACATGAATACATTCGTAAAGGCCCTGCAAAGACCTTTATGTCTAAACAGGTCAAAAAAACCCTGTGCAGGCAATTTGAAAGCTGTGTAACTAAAATATAATTCTGTCAGGAGTAAAACTGGTTTTTGCATCTCTCCCCAAAAGTGAGTGCACTTCCCAAGGATAGCATGCTGTTTCGCCAGCCTACAGCATGTTGTTTTGCTATGACCCAAGGTATGCAGAATCAATTAAAACAAACCAAACCAAGACAAAACAAAACAAAAGCAGAGAGTTGGAAATATCCTGTGGTTGGTAATTTCTGAACTACTTCATGGGTGAATATTGCTTTTACATAATCAGATGAATGCAGGATGCTTCATCTCATGAGAGTTGACTGTCAGAATGATTTCCCTGGAGGGTTTCCATCTAATGCTTATTCTTGCTTGCCTTAAAAACAGCTGAAACTGGAAGAGGAAGACAAACTTAAGAGAAAGAATATGTCAGGGATGCATACAATCCAAACCGTTCCAAACAGAAGTCTAGTCTTCTAGGCCTTATATGTTGCTGACCCAAGTAATTCTGACAATTACAGCTGAATTTGGGCATATTACTGGAAAAAAGAAAAAAGTCAGGCACAATTCAGCAGTAGCATCACAGAGCAAGCACCATCTACAGTTATGGAGTATGTTACATGTTATTTTTAGACATGAGCAAGCACAACTGTAAATAAAATTTTGGTCAGGAACTCAAGCTGCTGCAGATGTACCAAACTTTTATGCCAACATTAATTTCCCATCATTCTCATTTCAAAGCTTGTTTGTATAGTGAAACAATTCCAACATCAAAAATCGAAACCATGCATACTGTTTTCATTCACAGCTTCTTTGAAAATTCATCATAAATACCATTCTTGGATTTGGGCATGCACTAGATTATGTTTGCTTTTTGTTGTAAGTTGGAGGGGAATGCTTCAGGAAATCACATTTGGGCTTTAAATACCATTGGTCGAATTCCCAGCTAGAAAACATGTGGTATTTGTAGGACAAGGAATTTTATCAAAGATGCTTTTGCGTAGTACCTGCACACGAGAAAACCTTCTGGTTTTATTCCTTAGTGCCTAAGAGTCAAATCCTCTTCAGATACACTATTCATTTTCATTTTGTGAAAGCTGAGGTTTTCTGAAACTAACGGAGTTTTCAGATTTGGTTGTGAAGGAATGTTGTCATGGGCAGTGGATGAAAAGCATTTTAGACAGCAGAAGAGGATGTGACATGTTACTTCTTGAATCAGGGGGATAATCAGGAGAATAAATATGGGCACACTTAGAATTTATTGTAACATAAAGTTGTAGGATATATTAAGTCCTCGATCCACCTTGAAGGGATCTCTTTTCAAGGTTCACAGTAGTCTTTGATCTACATTCGTCTTGCAGGAAATATTTGCCAAGGTTTTTCCATCATCAAGATCCAAAAGGTATTTATCCCAGAGAGAGGTGTGGACTGGAAACTATTGCAAAATGCATTATATAGTCTTATGAGCAATGATTTTGTAAAATTTTGTAATGAACAAGCAGGAATTCAGCTCTTAACATTATAAACTACATACCAGACTACCTGAAGCTTTTCTCTTAGATATAAAGATTAAAATAATTTCAAAAATACACAAGAGATTTAGGAGTTTAAGTCTTCTTTCCAGAAGATTTGATGTGAATCTAAATGAGAGTCAACAAGACTTCACTTTCTAAGGCCAAATTACGAATTTCCTATGGCATAGGAAACTTTTGCTAGTCTAGCTATGTCACAGATCTAACAAAAGAGTAAGACAATGATTATTGGTACAGTTTTACATACCAGTTTACATAAGGAAGTGAAATTGTATAGAAAAGGCTCAGATTTGCAGGGGTAAATAGTGCTACAACAGGATTACTCAGCACTTTGACAGTGGGATTGTACTGAGACCTAAGAGACTATAAACTTCTTCCAGACACATTTTGCCCTTCTATTAGAAGCATTTTCTAATTAAAGCATGCAAAGATTTTATGAGACATCAAGCAGGACTATAGCTGAGCTTCTGAGAGACGTCTTACGTGATCCATCAGCTCCTTTTGGTTCAAGACTCAGTAACAAATCTTTCATTTACACAATGTGTAACTGTCCCTTCCGTTTCAGAATTTTCTGTTACAGAGTATGAAGGAAATCTTGTCACATAACACTATTCGTAGTTCAAATTTCACTAACGATTGTTCATATTTTTAATTCTTGTTTTATCAATTTGGAGGGCTGAGCATGGGAGTGCTCTTTACTTCTCTGGGGAAAAAAGTTGTCTTGCTTTTTCTTGAATATCTTTCAAAGAAAAGCCTGATGCATTTGATGTCAGTGTAAGTTTCACTTGGAAATATGTGAGACTCTATCTATCTAGAAACCACTTTGAATAGTTGCAGCTTAGTTATGAAACCTGAAGTAAAGAAGCCAGACTTCATCTAACTTTCCTTGAAATTTGAATTCGTAAATAAAGTCCTTGTATCTATGAAACATTTTACCATGTGCACAGAACAAAGAGAGAAAAGAGGGCAGCAGTGATGTCCCACTGAAGAGTACCTCCCTAATTCAGCCTGACGATGATTGTTCTTGACAGCATGTAAGGGTCTTGTCCCCATTCTTACCCCTTGTAGTACCTCCATTGTTAGCCCTAGCAACAATGTCTATTGTTGCCCAATGTCTGTTGGGCTTTCTGTTGTACCAAGTAATGATACATCCTCTTTGCTGAAAGCTGGCTGTTGCCATATCTTGACAAAATAAGTAATGTATGTTCATTTTTGCCAGGGTGAGTGCCAGAGATTGTACATGTACATTGATTCTCCTCCCACTGTCGGTGAACAGAGTACTTACAGAACAGCCTTTTGGTCATATTTGCCTGCATCTGGCAAAAATGCAGAGTGTGGGAATTTTTCAGTTTGCTTTGCAGGGGAGCGCTTTTGATTCCT
>NW_010401362.1:6555-7396 GCF_000710305.1 Buceros rhinoceros silvestris
CTGCTGTGTGCCTGGTGGTCTCTTGGAGCAGAATTCTTTCTGTAGCGGAGAAACACAGTGGTTTCTTTCCACGAGTGACACTCATTGAGGCGTCATTAGTGAGGAGACTACGAAGTAACATAGCGTTGTGTAGATAACAAAGCTGACTGGAAGAATTGTGCTTCAGGTGGGTTCAGGTAAGAGCACCTTTCCTGTATAGTTAGACTGTTGCTTAGTAAACTTCACTGAGGTCATCAGTCTCCAGTTATGTCAATGACAGCTTCCCAGCTCTCAATCTGAGGGCAAGCCAGTTTGACCATACCTAGATTTATCACCTTGGGTCCTGAAGAGATGTCAGGAGATGGGTGTTTCAGGCCTCTTAGGCAGTGTTCTGTGTGACACTACTCACAGTCATTGTCACTTAATCCAGAGCACCAAGTCTGACTTGTCTTGAGTAGCTCAATGAGTAGTTTGTGAAAGTTGAATCTGAAGGCTAAAGCTCATGTTCTACTTTGAAAGAACCTTCTTCAGTTGAGCTGTGGAATTTCTTGCACAAAATATTGTGGACGCTGAAGATTTATACTGATTAAAGAGAAATCCAGGCAAATTGATGGAAGACTAATCTGGTGAAAATTCTTATAAACCTGCTTAAGAAATTATTGAGCTGCAAAATAACGGAACTAGGGAAAGGATTATATGCATTTGCCGTATTCTTATGTTCTTTGCAAGCCTGTGTCTTTTGACAGTGGCAGAGCCAGGATACAAGTCTACATGGATACTGTGGCCATTTTTGTGTTCTTATTGCACTCAGATCACAGCTGTTGGATAAATAAAATTTTTATAAATATTTATAAATACACAA
>NW_010401363.1:0-373 GCF_000710305.1 Buceros rhinoceros silvestris
TACAGCTCTCCGAGGCAGCTGGTACCTGCGGCTGAAAATCCTTCCCCTGCTGGTGCTACTGAACGGCAGAGCTGAGGGCCGAAACACCTCGGAGGACCAGCGCTGCTGCGCGCCGTGCCGCGCCGCACCGGCGGACCCGAGGCACAGCCTGACCCTGCCCGCAGCAGGCTGCGCTCGGACCCCTCAGAGGAGGAGACTCAGGCACCCTCTGGGAGGGAGGTTTCCTCACAGCATTCCTGTAGAAATGGATCCTGCTTATTTAACACTAAAATTAAAAAGCTGATGAAATACGCCATCAATTCGACCTTTAATATAGCTTAAGGAAAATGCTGAGGTGTGCTGTAACTGCCAAGGTTTTACGGCAGGGGGGCAG
>NW_010401363.1:508-3411 GCF_000710305.1 Buceros rhinoceros silvestris
GCTGTTCATCGCCGAATTCAAGAGTAGTTCCTGGTGAGTACTGGGTGTCAGTTTTAGGAGCTGACCAGAATAACCGTGACATGGATCCCGTAGCTGCTTCTAACGTCCTGCTGCTCTCAGGACTGGTCTGTTCAGAGCCACTTTACAGGGCTTTGCAAAGCCACTTTGCCAGCAGCTGGAAGCCCTGTGTTGTCCACATTTGCCTCACTTTCCCACTCCTGAGGCACTTCACAGGCAGTTCTCTACTTTTCTCTCCCTTATTTAATTTGACATTAATATTATTTAGAATAGCAACGGACTTTACAGATAAGCTTCATGATGGTTTCATGTGACTTACAGATCATATATATGTAGGGGAAAGTAGCCTTTGTTTAAAAGAGACTGCAAAATTAAAATATTTGTTGTTCAGGATTTATTTGTAAACCAAGTCTTAACAAAGTCTCTGCATTCCTTTTCTCATATTTCATAAAAAACCTTGGGTTTTTTTAATTTATGAGCCCACTAATCACTTGCGAAGATTGCCAGTACTGGGGACCCAAGTCTGTTTTTCCCAGTGACGAAGGAAAAGCAGCTGCTCCCACCTTTCTGAGAAGAGGTGGCTGGAAAGGACAGTCCTGTGGCGAACACACTCACAGGCAAACAGGCAGCACCAGCGGGAAGACAGATGAAAGTGTGGATTAAATGAGCTAAGGAAACAGAAGAGCAGAAGAAGCTGCTTGACCATAACTTGCACTAGAGCACTGAAGCAGCCCAAAGCAGGCTGCAGCTCCCTGCACCACTAGAACAAGTTCTACTTCTCATTTCTCTGATGAAAAAGGTTAGCTCCTGCATTTTGAAAACAATCAATATCCATCCAATAAAACAGATTTATAATGGGCCATAATTAAGGACTCTTAGTGTTTCCCACATGAGAAAACAGACTTGGATGTTCCTTTTGGGCAGCTTCTTCATGAAAAATCATTCTGTATTTATGTTGGTTGGGTGCCATAGTTGTGTCTGGACTTTTATCGGATGGGTGAGATGAGCTACCCGTGCTACCCCAGCTATCCAGGGAAGAAGCCACTTTCCGTGCTGCCCCAGAGCAGCTCTGAAGCATGGCATGGTGTGTTATTAGGCACAGGCAGTTGGGCAGGAGACCCTTCCTGCACTTCCCTCTGCAGCCACACACTCCCACAGTACTGGCCAGCTAAAGCCACAGCTCAGCTCTGCCTCTGTTACGTGTCCACCGAGTGTGTCAGAAAACACGGTCTCCCCAGACAACCTCCTACATGCTGCCAGCAACCTGTTTCAATTTTCCCAGTAATCTGAAGTGTAAGGCAGCTTTCACCACCATGGTCTTCTTTGGGAATAAGGTTCTAATTCACCTCTTCTGTGCAAATTGTTCTCTCTTGTACATATTAGCTTTGAAACTACAGCTCAGGGAGGAGAGTCTCAGGTTTGTCTTGTACTATTTTCCTTTTGTCTTCCACTCACCCCTGTGGAGACTGACAGAAGATAAGTTTTGTACTGCAGGTTCCCCCACTCTTGTCCATATCGTTCCTGTCCTCCCGTCCTGTGAAACGCTTCAATCTTGGTTTACTTCAATCTTTTGTATATTAGCAAAAAACCCCACCAAAGCAAATGAGAAACTGTCATACTATTAAACCCAAAATTAGAGGATCTCCCCGACACCAAAAGTTGCGTATCTATTGACCTTCACATGCACTGCGTAACAAGTTCCCTGTGAAAAGAGAAGCTGAAACTGGCTTGAGCCTCTCTCTTCTGTGCCTACGTATCTAAAGACAGGAGATTTAGATTTCTTGAGCAAAAAGAAGTCACTAAAGTGAAGGCAATTTTTCATTTCCCATGTACCCTACACCACCTAAGAGAGGGAGGCTGCTGCAGTGTTAGGCAGCACATGCTGGTGTTCAGCTCAGAAGAAGGACCTTTCAACAATTCCCTCCAGAACACTGGAATATCAGCTGATTAAATGCAAAAGGAGCACAGGTTTAAAAAACTTTTTAATGTTTGATCTGCATTCCAAAAAAACAATTCAAATATGTTCCATTTACTGTAAAAAAAGAGGCATGTGTTTCAAAAATTTAATGCCAAGTTTCACCTGTTTCACTATGTAGCACAAGCTTGCCAATTCGATGGCATAATTTTTTTTTAAGAAACACCCCCATCCCCCCAAAAAACCAAAACAAACAAACAACCCTCTTTATTAACCCTTCATGCCAGAAATGTGCATTTAGCTACGTTCAGTTATGGACAGTACATTAATCCATCCAGCAGAAGTAACATCTGGACAGAGGTCAGGTAAACTCTACGCTTTCTCATAGTGGCGAACCGCAACCACATCACCAAAGGTGAGAGTCTGCAAGTCCAAGGAAAAGACAGACGTGTTAGATGCCAGACCATTTTCTATAATGACTTAACACATATTCAGAAACCCAAGGGTTGGTTGGTTGGTTTACATTATGTAATTTATAGAAAAACATCGATACTTCAAATGAACAAGATGCAAACCCTTCGTTATGGCTCCCATAATAAATATAACTCTCTCCTTGCCTCTTTCAAGCCCAGGAAGCACATACTGCACATTTACGAGGCAACCAAAGTGAGGCTAAAAATGAATATTTAATTTTTCTAATTTTCATGAATGTTATTTCTTAAATATAATATTGTTTTAATACAGATTTAGCACTTATTCTCCCAAAGTTGATCACACTGGAAGATGTGCAATCTGAAAATCCCAGTCCTCTACACCCACATTCTATACTATTATGCATAGACATATACTTAAGGAGAACCTTGTATTACAATAAATGCATTCCGTGCACTTATGTAGCTAGAACTCCCAAATATTTCAGTCACTGCAGTTGTGCAGAACAGTGTGTGAGTTTTGGAGGCATTTCCTGAAG
>NW_010401363.1:3609-5868 GCF_000710305.1 Buceros rhinoceros silvestris
ATATGCGTGTAGCTGTTCCCAAAACCAAAGCATGTGTTTTCCCTTGAATCGCTTGTCACATTGCGTTGCACTGACTGTGTGCTTCAGAGTTCTAATTATTTGGAAGTCTCCATCCATACAGACACTCTCTGAAGTATTTAGAAAACAAGCTAACTGATTTTCTTCAACCACCTAGTCTCATTGATTAGTATAGCTGAAGATGCTTTGTTTTTGAAAGTTGCATCTCCGTGCCAAAAATAAGCACAAGAAGCTTCACCCTGGACATGAGATGCAGTTAACTTACAGTGTTTATTCATCCCATACTCCTGTTCCTGAGAAGTCAGGAGAAGAATGTGAATTTAAAACAAGACTTTTCTTCATACAATTACTGTTTATCGTAGTTTTTAACAACATAGGAGGAATAAACCCTTTATATGTAGATATGAAAATGCTATTATCTCCTGCAATGTTGGATTTTTATTTTCCTAGGGAATTACTTGTTCTATGAAATTAAATATTATTTGTGTGTGCATATATAAAACTAATTCTTAATGAAATCTAAATTAGCACTGGCAACAGATCACTGCCTATATAATGACAAATTTTTTATCTTTTCCAGCTTGAGCACTTACACTAACTCTGAAAGAACATTCACGTTCGGGAAATCCACAGGCTGGCTTGCCTAAAACCACTAGCAATTTTTTAGTTGTCAGTAAAACAAGACGCAAAACAAACCAAGTATTTGAAAAATCTCTGCTAGCTCTCCCCAGCCATTAGTTCAAAGGTTTGTCTACAAGTAACCCTATCTGTTCATAAAGCTTCAGATAAATGTACAAGGAGTGTTAGCGGTGCATGGGAATGATCAGTGAGCATTATACTTACCATTACCATTTTGCCATCCTTTATTTCTCTCACAAAGTTTGTCTCTTTGCCGTCCCACTTCTGTACATGCACTAGCTTGTCTCCATCCAGGGTCACAACTGACTGAGATACCAAGAAACACAAAGACATTCATTTATCTGGGGTATTTGGATTCTGCTCACACGTTCAGCATGCACTGCCCTATTGAATTCCCTTCAATAGATGGATGTGGATCTAGAATGATAAAGTGGTCCCAGCCATTTTAAAGCCAAACCCATGAATCATCCTCATTTTAAGCATGAGCTCCATGTAATTCTTGTTTGTGTCAAAGGATGAAAAAAAGTTGTTGCCTTTGAGTTCCAGTCTCACAAAAACCACTGTTTCAGATGTGCTTTGGGATAATGTTTGTATTAAGCCCTCAGAGATGCAGGGAAGAAGGCGTTTCCCCATTTTGACTGGAAAAAATATCATTATGCCAAATGATATTTGGATTGGATGAAAAGCGGGGAGCTAACACAATTTCCAACACTGGAAGGTAGATGGGGGCTGGCAACACAACACACTGCTTCAGACAAGACACAGCATAAGCAGGCAAGTAAGATGCAATCTTGTATTTTTTTCCTGTCCTTCACTGTGGTACAAGTGGCAGCAGCAGCAGTTACATTTTTTTTCTTTGGCCCTACCAAAGATAGAGCCTCAGGGGCAGGGTGGGGAGGAAGAGAAAAAAGAAGCCACCGCAGACTGGGAGTTCACTTACTTTGCAGTTTCTATCATCGGGGGTAGTTTCATCAAATTCCTCTCCAAGTTTAAAGCTGATTTCTGTGTTTTTGAAAGTGCTTTGAGTCCTGATCACTACTTTGTCCCCCTCGCTGCTGATAATCACAGTGGGTTTTGTCACATTCCCCACCTGCCGTGTTGCAAAACCCACTCCTAGACCATCAAGGGAAAAGAGAAATCAGTAAGACATTCAGGTTTTTACTTTTTTATTTTTTACCACACATCGAGGTACAGCCATCTCTTCCCCCACTCTACAGCTTTAAGCTATCACAAGGAAACGCTATTTTCTGCTTCGCGTGTGCCCCTGCACCTAAAGCATCCCTAGTACTCCCCAACAGAGACCGTACCTCCGCGCATGGTCACAAAGAACCCAACTCCGCGGCGCGGCGTGCCCGAGCGGCACCGCGCAACGGGTGGCTTCTGCTTCTCTGTTTTCAGTCCCTTACCACTCCAGCATGATGTCTTTTTTTGTTTGCTTGCTGTCGGTGTACTTGCAGGCAGCATTTGCCCTCCCTTCTTTCATGCGCTCCCCCGACCCCGGAGGCGTCTCCTGGCGCCTCTCCTCAGCGGGGCGGCTCTCCCGCAAACACCCTCGGGCCCCTCGGCTCGGGGAGAGACCCGCATCACACTAACTCCCCCGAC
>NW_010401364.1:0-2794 GCF_000710305.1 Buceros rhinoceros silvestris
GGCGCTGGGGCCTGGCCGGGCCTGCGGCCGCGTTCTGTAACGCCTCCCGAACGGGGCCTCACCGGTGCCGCCGCGGCAGCTGGTGGTGTAGCGTGCTGAGGTGCTGCCAGGGCAGATCGCGGAGACTGATTTCTTCAGAAGCTCTACGTATGGAGAAGTGAAGTAACTACCTGCTTGCACTTCTTAATTTTATTTTTAAGCAAGTAATATGTGCCTTTTATGTTTCACTCAAAGTTGTGGTGTGGAGACTAAATTTTTTTATTAATTAAAACAGAATGACTTTGTTCTTTATAAATTGGGATAAAGAAAATGCAGAAACAGAACAGGTTGTAAAAGGAAAAGTGAAACCTCTTGGGAAAAACAAACTTCTTTCGAAGTGTATGGCTTTGCTAATAGAAAATACTTTACTTACATTTTGATGGCTTTAGTTTCCTTTGGGGTTTTTTGTTTATATAAAGGTCTGCTCCTACCTGGAACTGTCTCTGTGGTCACATGCTAAGTCCTTGCTGGAAGAGGCAGTTTAGGCTAGCAGTAATTGTATAAGGTCTGTAGGCATGTCTCTTTAAATTTCAGTTGAGTGCATCCTGAAGGCTTACCTTTTTTGTAGGCAAGTATTGAAAAATAGTCTTAAATCAGAACATATTCTGAAAGGAGGTAAAGAACTGCATCTACATAAAAATATCTGATTGTTTAAAATAAGTAGATATTTTATAATGTACACTAGGTATAAGATGACTGTTTGAAATCCTTAAATAATATTGTCAAATTGTCTTAAGCGAAGTGATAAGAAAAATTAACATTTGAACCATCAAACATGATATTCTGTTACTCTTGGAAAATCATCAGGAGCTGATTGGATCTCCTGAATGGATTGGTTGTATGGGTACATAGCAGGACTGATGCTTTGAGGAAAGTAACTGAGGAGTGCTGAAGACAGTGAAATTAAAGGTAGTCTTCTGCTATTATGTGGGTGACAACCTGAAAAAGATCAGCTGAACTGCGAGCTTTTCAGGGATTCCTTTCCCAAGGAAGTAATTTTAAAATCTGCTGTTTCTAATGCTCCATTGGATGTACTAAATTAAGAACCTTTCAGACCACTGAGCCGTTTATATTGACAGTCATAAGATTGTTCTTGGACTAGCTACAAGTGGTTGTGTGACAGCTAAGTTATAAATGTCGTATTCAATCCAGATTCCACATTTACACTTCAGGTATGACAGTTTGAGGTAATTCAGTTCTGGAGAGTTGATTAGTCTCCCTAGACTTCTTATTTCTCTTGGAAGGTGGGGAAGTGGTACTATTTTCTGCTTTTGCACCTTCATGTATTCCCAAAAGTATGTGGAAGATTCATAAGTGTGAAAAGAAGCCTGTTTGAGGATAAGCATCATCATTTTTAGCTTGTCAAATACTTAGAGCAAGCTGTGAGGGCTGAAGGCGAGGGCTCTGGGGAGGAAAGCTTTGTGATTGATGTAGAGGGCTTTCCTTTCTCGTAACACTGTCAGAGCACTTGAAAGTAGCGCTGCGCTAGATTTGCAAGTTTTAGGCTGTTTCCTCAGTTCATGCATCTTGGTTACTGCTCACTCGTGATTGATTTGAGACACTATTTGTAGGAAAACTGCCTTGTGCCACCAAGCATTTTAAAAAAATTACAGTTATGACTGATTCTCATCTTAAATCTGAGGATCCCAAGATAGTGAGAAACAACTCCTAAGTTAAACAATTCTTTCAACCAGTAACAATTTGTGAAAATGTGAAAGTGAATGTGACTGTATACAGCAAGTTATGGTGCTCAACTGCAAAATTTTTAGTCATTTGACTGTCCTCCAATGGGAGCTTCATTCCGTCCTTTCAGTTCCTCCCACTAGCCAGCACTGGAAATTAGTGTAAGAATTGAAGAAATAAGGTAACAGTGGTCAAAAAAGGTGCCTTCTTTCTTTTGACAATGTTGTTGTGATTATTTATGGTTACAGCTGGGTTTCATAAATAACAGGTTATTTTTCCCAGTCTGTTTTCTTCAGAGACCTTCGTAACAGGAGTCAGAGTGATGCCATACTTCTAGTGGGAAATTAAAAAGGAAATTTAAAAGCATGATCTTTATAGTTCTGCAGAAGATGGCAGTTTCAATGTTTATAATGGGCCTATATTTCCTGAAAAGTCTTGCTGATGGCTTGGTGACTGCCATGCTCTCTTTTCTGTGGAAAACCTGTTCACCTTTATGTAAGATAATAGTGAACAGTCTGTGCTCCATGTGCTAGTCATCCTCTTCCTAGCTCTGAAACTTTGGAGACGGAACACAGAGTTTTTTGGGGAGTCCGGGAGAGCTGTCAGGATATGAGCTGGAGAACAGATCAGAATGATAACGAAGGCATTATGTAACCATGAGGTGTTGACTAAACACTGAGTCATTTACTTCTGTGCAGTCTGCATTTTGTAAACGAAGGCTGCTGCTTTTTCTGCACTTTGCAGTCATACATTAGTGCCGGAGTGCCAGCGTTTTAACACTGTGCACCGAGCGAGCAGTTCCGTCTTGGTTACGTAACTGCATGGGAAGCGCTATGGTTATTGTGCAGGGATTGTGTTATTGTAGCAGCGATCCACAATCACATTCTCTTCAATCCAGATTTCCATAAACGTACTTTAATTTCAGAGTCCTCCAGCAGCTTGTGTTGTAAATTCTATTTTTGCACCACATTTTAAAAGTGCTTTAAGTTCTGTCTGTATATGCTTTCTGCTAATTTTCTAAGTATTGTCTCTCAGGTGTGCAGCCTCATCTGTTAAAAATTTTACTCTTTCC